>NC_081414.1:657210762-657261762 GCF_030272615.1 Cryptomeria japonica
ATCAGTATCAAGGGCCTTTAACACATGGGGATATTTTTTGACATATTCAACTACCATTTCTTGTGTTTCCTCATCCATATCATCTATATCCTATCTTGCATCTTCACAGTATACATCCTCAATGATTTTCTTGGCTAGTTCATGTGCATCAATACAAATCGGAAAAAAATCAGATATAAAAAAAACATAACAAATTGTAGGCATAGAGACAAAAACTAATTTTAAAAAAAACTTAAGGGCATTTCCATAGCATAGAGATATAAAGAGAAACTAAAATAGAGTTTAACCCATGAATTGTAGAAAATTAATTTTTGTTGTTGATGTATTCATATTGCCGATTCAATCTTTATGTCAGCAAGAGTTTCCCAGTTTTTATTGGATGTCTGTTGTTCCACACTTCTATCATATTCATCAATATTAAGAGCCTTTAACACATGGGGATATTTTTTGACATGTTCACTATTTCTTGTGTTTCCTCATCCATATCATCGATATCCTATCTTGCATCTTCATAGTATACATCCTCAGCCATTTTCTTGGCTAGTTCATGTGCATCAATAAAAATCGGGAAAAAATTAGATTTAAAAAAACATAACAAATTGTAGGCATAGAGACAAAAACTAATTATTAAAAAAACTTTAGGGCATTTCCATAGCATAGAGATATAAAGAGAAACTAAAATAGAGTTTAACCCATGAATTGTAGAAAGTTAATTTTTGTTGTTTACATTCATATTGTCGATTCAATCTTTATGTCAAGAAGAGTTTCCTACTTTTTATTGGATGTCCGTTGTTCCACAATTCTAGAATATTCATCAATATCAAGGGCCTTTAACACATGGTGATATTTTTTGACACGTTCAACTGCCATTTCTTGTGTTTCCTCATCCATATTATCTATATCCTGTCCCACATCTTCACAGTATACATCCTCGGCCATTTTCTTGGCTAGTTCATGTGACACAAATTTTGGAAGAATTATCATAACTTTCATTTGAACCATTGGATCTTTCTATAAAATGGAGGATAAGTCTACAATAATGATATCAAGAGACTGATCGAAGTGATTGACTTCATTACAAGATAAGGAAAGCCTTTGTCCTGTTTGTCTTCCTCAAAGTATTGTTGGTGCCTATTAAGTTGTTGTCTTGTAAGGGTGTTTTGAAGATTGAGAAGAGACTTTTGATGGGTATTAATCCCATGTTGTCAAGTATGCCTGATTGGAATTGAATGTTTCAAAGGTTTATGTCACTTCAATTAAATAATTACTGAAAACTTTGAATTACTTGCTTGTAAATGAATGCTTTCAATAAAAGGTTACTTTATTATAAGTATAATTTCTTAATTGAGATTACTTTGAAAATACCTGATTAAATTATCTTCAAACAATAGTAGACCAGTGCCTTCATCCCTGACATAATGTTGCAATTAGTCTTACTGAATTTAACTTTTCTCTAAAAGACAAATAAGACATAATCAACCTTGACATCCAATCCTTCAAACTAATAATCAAACTGAAACTTAACTCAAACTATAATAACATGGGACAACACATTAAAACAATCTAAATGGATAGATTTATCACAGGGAACTAATCAAACAATCAAAAAGATAAATACCATCAGAGATAAAAAACACTATAGCTTTGTATTGAAATAAACATAAGTTAATCAACTGATTACATATAGCACAATGTATTTTCACCAGTTTGGCATTTCCAGAAAATAAACCAAGATCATCACGTCAAAGGCATCTATATGAGTTGTAATCAAAATATAATATGCAATTAGTCATATTGAATTTAACTTTACTTTGAAAGACCAATAAGATAGTTTGAAGCTTGCCAACCAATCCTTCAAACTGAAAAAAATAATCTCAATCACAACAACATAAGATAGCACATTGAAGGAATCTAATTGAATATATTTATCATAGGGAACTAATCAATCAATTGAAAATGTAGATACCATCAAAGATGAAGAAAACTTGATCTTTATATTGAAAATAGATAATAAAACCAGATGATTTCAATAAATATCATCATCCACCAACTTGATACTATCTTTCTTAAAAACAAACTCCATAAGAACTGCATAAAAGATTGTCTTGACAGAGTAAAAAATATAGATGAGATTTAGTTCCACAATGAAAGGGAATACCCTTTCATTTGGAATTAAAATTAACTAAGTCTAACTAAAGACTAACTACCTAAAAACTGACATTTCCTTGAGACATTTTTAAAAATCAGGTCTGATCTCCCAGCATCTTGCCACATTTCTAAATGTGCTCCAAGTATTTTTCTAACTTGTATGTATCTATATCATGAATTATATCCCTGACGATGATCTCTAGTGTGACAAAATCCGGCATTCTGAGATCCATTTATCCTTATCTTTAATATCACCTTTCTGATCAACCAATTCTGGGAAACATTGCAAGTTATGTGCTTGCACTCATCATACTCAATCTATAACTGTTCATTAAATTAATTGTGTCTTGTCAACAACTTCTTTATCTTTTCAATCTCCTCATTTTTTGCTTTGGCTACTATTCTATCATGCAGTCTAGTTCCCAATCTATTTTGAATCCTATTGTGTGAGACTGCATTATCCATGTTCTTCTAAAAAACTGTCCAAAACACTTCTAGAAAAGCCTTGCAAAGTCTCAAATCTTTTGGTTAACAATACAGAGGCAATATATGTCCTCACACTTTCCATCTGTTTAAGAATCTTCTTGTTTTCTTGTTGTAATTACTCACACATTTTCTTCCACTATGATTTATCAGGAGAAAAAACCATTGGCACTGGTTGTCCACTTGTTCTAAGTAGTTCTTCTTACAATCCTTTATATTGGTTTCTTTCTCTTACTGTCATGACCATTTGTGCCTTGTTAAACTTTGAGATAGCTACTCCAATGTCTGTAGAAATGATGGGATCAATCTCCCCAACTTTAAGCTTCATCATATGGCCAAAGAACTTATCAACATTAATAATCTTAGGTATTTTATTAGGAGGATATAAATCCCATAACAACAAGGCTTCCTCAGCTTGATCGAATCTTGACCGAATGAACACATTATTTACACCCTGTATATCTAATTTAAACTCCTTATTCTCTGAATGTAATAAACTATCAAAAATAAATGAAGCACTAAGATCCCATCCAAGAAATAAGATTAGACCATCCTCTGTAAGCATTTGTTTCCCCTTTTGAGGAGTTATTGTGGCCAATTCAGCATCTATTTGTTCTTTTAACTTCCTCAACAGTTCAACTTCATTTTCTGGTGTAATTTTGGGAATAGAATCCCTCTTCTTTTCTTTAAAATTGTACAAAAATGATTTAAATTATTTTGATTGTATAAAGACATCATCTCCAACAAAGGAAAAATATTCCTCCAGCCAAGAATCAACATGAACCTTCAATTTTGTCACAATTTTCTCTTGCACATTGGGCTCTTCTTCCCTTGTTGGTACTTGATAACTAGAGATGGATACATTTTCATCTGTTTCACTTTCCGCCTCCTCCTCCTCAATTTCCATTTCCTACAATCTTTGTGTCTTTTCTGCCAATTCTCTATTCGGTCTATCAATTACCTCTTGGGCTTCTACATCCTCCATATTCCCAAACATATCTTCAACCTCCAAACTTGAGTGCAGATAATCTCCCAAGTTTTTCTTTTTCTTGCAAGAATGAATATAACCTTTAGCATCACAATTCTTCTTGGAATAGTGCTTAAATAAGTTGTATTCTTCTATCAATTTTATCATAATCTTTAGTAGACACTATTGTAAAATCTCCAAAACTTATTGTTCCATGCAAGAAGGCTTGTTTGTGCTGATCCACAAAATGTTTAGCGTTTGACACACTCAATTGCCTTACAATCTCTAAGTGGGCTATTCTATCTGGAACTAATTTAGGCAACATATAAGGGATTCTCTCAAATCCATATATTCTGAAATATGTGAAATCTTTATTTACAAACCAGTCTCCCCAGTTGTGGTCAATAATTCACCTTTCATCACAATACTTAGGCCTTAAAAAGCTCTTAATTCCATTAGAGATAGATCCTCCACACAAAACCCCATATATCCTGTACAATGGTTTCTCTATAAGTTCTTCAAACTTAATATAATTGGATCTCATATACCAAGAGTCCCAAATAAATGTCCATAATTATAGAAGTTGTTCTTCACCTTCCCTGTTTGTTGTATTCAATTTTAAATCTTCTCGCCACAAACCCTTCACACGTCCATAGAAAAAACCAAATGCATTAACAGTGAGTAAAATTTTAGGGTAGGGTTCCTATTATCTTTAAGGTTTAGAAAACCTTCATGTAACTTCTCTACCAGATATGCAACATAGTCAAAAGGTCTGGGCTCATACATTTGTAAATCAGAAGCTAAAACCAATGGCCCAGTACTCATCAAATCAAGCACCTCAACTCCTCCTACTTTCCTGCATAACATGTATCTATACTGCAAGTACTATCTAAATAAATCAATGCTAAATGATGGCCCATCTTTCTCAGTCAATTTCCATGGCTGCCTTTTATGAATAGGAATTTTCCAGCCAGTGTATTTAGTGTCCATCCTAAGATATTCTTCCTCTAACTCCCCAAAGGATAGGGATTTGTCTTGGTTGGGATCTAAATTAAAAACTTCATTCACAGTACCCATGGAAAACCTAATAAATGCATCACCATTTGGGAGTTGAATGTATATCTTCACGGAATTGTAATTTTTAACTAGAACCTCCAGCAACCTTATGTTCACAAAGACCTTTGTGATAGTTAACTTACCCAAATTCATCATCCAATGATTGAAAAGCGACATTTCCTTATTTCATCTCAAATAATAGAATGGGAACAATTTGTGTCCCCTCACCTTAGTCCAGACATCCTTGGCCTCTTTGTATCTATCTTCCAACTGCTCCCTTCGAGGCAAGTGTTGCTTCAACCTTTTGGACTGTAGTACCCCTGCCCTAATCAATTTCTAATCTGAGTTTAATCTTGGTTAGTTTATCTCCATATTATGTTATAGTCAGATGTTTGATTTAATGCACAGTTGTTGATGTGGTTTTCACACTAGTTGTATGCAAGTTGTTAAGTGTTCCTATTTCATGGTATTAATATCGAGCTCACGCTTTCATTAAGTTTATATATATATATGCATGTATGACTCTTGGTTGCAGGAGATTTCAGGTACAATGTCGCATGAGTGCGAGGTTCGTCTTCACCTAGATTTGCAGGTTTGAGTGTACCTCTTTTAATCCTTAGAGTTGGATTAGGTGGTCGTAAGACCCTAGTTGACCCTAGTCGTGCTCAGGTGAGCATCGTCAGTCGTCGTCAGTAATCCCTTTTTGTTCGGGTTTACAAGTCATCTGTTTGGTTGACTTTCTCGATTTGCGTGCTTGGTGTGTATGGTTAAATTGATTAATTAGTCCTTAGTAATTATTTTGATTAAATATGTATTTGTGCATTAGAGATTAATGGACTAGATTAATCAGGATTTCGTTATGCAATTTTCGTTGATATTGGATTGCTCGTTTTAAATTGGGAGTAAGTTCAATTAAATAGCTGATTTTGAATATTAAATGCATTTTGTATATGCTGTCGAAAAAGAAAGTTTTGTATTTAATTGCCATAGATTTAATTGTATTCTGTTGGCTTTTGAAATTAGAAAGGTTAAATTGAATTAAATGAGGAAATCAATTTGGAATTGAAAAAAAACAATTTAATTGTTGATATAGTTAGAAAAGAATTAATTTTGAGAATTATTTTTAAATAAAAATTTTAATTCCAAAAATGGAATATTGGTCAACTCTTCCTTATAACCTAATATTTTTGGGAATTTTTGAGAGGATGGATATTTTTTGAAAATATTTTGTTGGAGAAAGTTTTTGGGATTGAAATTTGGGGGTCTTTGGGAGGAAGGAGTTCTTCTGGATCTGGCAGGTGGGCTCTCCATCAGCTCTTCCAGGAATGCGTATGAAGGTAGGAATTACCTTAACTGTTCTTCCTTGATGCCATGGAAATAGTCTGTTGTTGAATGAAAATGCTTGTTGCTAAAAATCCAATCTTCTTAAATTGATTTGAGATTTAATTTTGGATTTGTGGGTTTAAAAACTATGCATGCCTGGTGTTCTTGCAAAATAGTTGATTCATTGTGTTTAAAAAAACAAAAAAAAAAGAAAACCTTATCATTCTGGAAATAATATTTTAAGTCTCATTATGAGATTGTTCAAATGGAGGTTTTGCTGTTTGGAATGAAATTTATGAAAACCCTTTTCTCTATTTTCTTTTCTTTTCGAAAATCGAGTTTTTGGGTAAATCAAGTTTTGGTTTTTAAAAAAAAAATGGGGGGCAATGTTAATTGTTTATTTCAAAATTTTATGTAAATCGAAATTTTTGTTTTAGCAAATAAAACGTTGGTTTGGGGTTTGGAGGGCGGGGAGCGGAGCTCCACCCACCTCCTCCTCCCCTCCCCTTCGCTTGTCCTGCTCACAGTGGCTGCGGGCTCACTGTGGTGGGCACCACAGTGGCGCCGCCCGCGCGGGTATCTCCTGCGGCTAGGGTTTAGGCGCCCAGACTTCGCCGCCCTTTTAAAATGCTTTGTTTTTTTAGTTTTTAAAAATGTTTTTTTTTTTAATGTATTTTTTTTATTCAAAAAACAAAATGCATATAATATTTTTAATATTATTTAATGTTTAATACTTTAGTTAAGTTTTGATTATTAAATATTGGCATTTAAGTAAAAAAATTCAAGTATGATTGGTTATTAATTTATTGTATAATGTTTTTTAAAAAAAATATATACAATAGTTAATATTCAAACTCATCTTGTTTTAATGCGTATTTTGGTAATTAAATACTTAATCTGTCCCTTTTGTATTGATTATTAATTTGATTATATTTAATCAATCGCGGATTATTACATATATTCATTTATTAATAGTTAATTTTTGTAATTTTCTTTTTATGCTCAAGGAAACATTTTGTTAATCTGGGAATGGATTTTCTTTATTTGGCTTCCCTAGATATGTATAATTCCTTGATCTGTATAGTGTAAATTGGTTTTGGAAAAGACAAATGTGTAGGATTTATTTTAAACCAGTATGTCAATGATGTTTTAATTAAAGATTAAATATCTTAATTAATTGGTTAATGGGTGTTTAAATTATATTCTAGTGAAATTGGTTAAAGAACTCGTTATGGCGTATTTTTGTATGTTCGATGCAATGAACCTTAGAGAGTTAGAAAATCAAGAACAACCTGTATTTAAATGAAGTAGATAACTGCAATCTCTTATAGCTCATGTAGAAAGCTTGATTGACTTTTAATGTTTAGATCAATTCGGAAAGATTGTATCTGTTGAATATTACCTATGCGAGTTTACTTTTATATTCGCTTTTGCTTATGTAATGGCAAGTCATGCTTTGTTTGTTAGGACCCTGTCGTATGGAATGATTTGGGGTACCTGTATCAGTCCTCGGTCCTGAGTTGACTGTTGTTTTGTGGTGGTGTCGTATTTGGTCATATCCTCTATTTGGGTGTCGAATGTTGATTCGTGGTTGACCTTAGTCGGTCAGGTCTCTAGTTTGAGTACCGTCTGTCAGTGCACCTCGTATGAAGTCATGTTTGCCCGAATGGTGGATTTCTCCATCTTGAACTCCATTCGTCTGGCCATGTCTATTCCTTGGTTTTGAGTTCGTCTGAGTATAGTCTAGTGTCGTATGGGAAAGTGGCTTTCGATTGGGGGCCGCGCCCAAAGTGGCTGCTGGGTAACCCATCGAAAGTGAATCTAATAAGTGATAACCTATCAATAGATTAGAATGTAATATCTAAGTAAGATAATGTGCCTCACACATGGGACGAGTGCTAACACAGACTCGACATGCTGTGGGAAGGGCTGAAATGGCAAACCATCATCCTTGTTTTCACGAGAGGATGTGTGGGTCCACATGAGGCTTGGATGGGCCGGAAGCTCGGATTAGGTTGCCAGGGTAACCCAGTGTATGGGTCTGGGACCTATGAAGACTTGCCATGGTAACCATACCAGGTTGTGTGATGACACTTGTCCCTATGTTCGCTAGTGTGTTGTCGTTTTGTCCTGTTAGGAGCACTTTTGCCAGTCATCCTATTGTCTTTGCCCTTGTGGGTACCTAGTTTCATGTTAGACCTTGGGTGGTGATGACTCAGTTTTGTGGATGCTCCAATGGACCTTTGTTTTAGCTTTGATTATGTTCAGCTGGATCCTTTTCTTTTCAGGGATCGTTTATGTATTAATTGACCGATGTGGTCATTTGTATATTGTTATATTTCACCTTGATGGGCGGATTGTAATGGTGTAACCTCTTGTATTCCTAACTTTATTATTTATTAGAGGGGTCTTGCAGTTGAGCAGACCCGGAGATGTAGCCCTTTAGGGGTGAACTCCAAGATCATTATGGTGTTATGTGATGTTATTCTCTTATGTTTCCTTTATTCAGCTTTATCATGTATGATTAGCTTATGTTAGAATGGATAAGTGGATAAATGGAATTAACTTTAAATGCTTATATGCAGTTCTTCTTGAATGCCTTTTGATCGAATGCATAAGTTGGTTAGATGAGATTTATCGTAGATGCTAGTATGCAATCGTCTTTTAAAATGCAATAAATTGGTATATGAAAGAATGTAGCTTAGAGTAATGGAACCTATTCAGTTGTGGTTAGAAAATTAAGCATGCTTGAAAAGATCTCATATGTTTATGATGATTCTAGAGTGATAGAATATTAGAGGTATGGCTTGTATTTCCTATGAAAAGCTTGAATGAAGATTATGAATAGATCTTAATGGTTGACCCTTTGCTTGTGATTAATATTTCCATCTTGTGAAAGAAATCATCCTGATTAAGAATTATCTCGTTATTAAGATAATCAGCTTACTGGATTAATTGTGTGAGTAAGTGAATTGTGAAATTTAAGTAATCTCGTTGGGAAACTCTTTAGGTGTTAGTTGATGTCTTCTGCTATGTAATCTGAATCTTCGATATCTTGTTGTATCTTAATGTGGTGTAACTTTGAAAAATAAAAATAAAAAATTATTGCACTCTATTATTGTGTTTTGGCTTATCCCTTCGAGGTTTCCTGGCGGGGCATTACATTTGGTATCAGAGCCAAGTTGCAAACATTGGGATCTCTAGTGTCATGTGTGGCCTCTATTGGTGTGAGGTGTATCGACCTTATGTGTATGCTTGTCCTCCTTTTGCATGTGAGTGATTGAGCAGACCTTAACTTGTGTGTGAGGTGTGTGTTCACACCTTGGTTTCACCTTCTTGATGTTGGTGTTTTGAGTGATTGATCATGCTTTATGTGCATTGTGTGCTTATTGATGTCTTGGTCTATGATTATTCATATTTTGATAGAGAGTCGTATGTACCTTCCTTGTTGAGTGTTGTACTCTTTAGACTAATCCATTCAGGTTGGTCAGTGCCTGTCTTGATTCTGAAAATGCGAATTGTGTTTGTTTAAAATTATGATCTAGCTTAGTGTTGTCCACTTGAAGGACTAGTATGGTAGATATTGAATGCTTATTTTGTAGAAAATTAAATGATTATCTCCATTCCTCTCTCTCTTTCTGGAAATTAAAATGATTAGGATATGTGTAATTAGCTCTGATTTGAGTTTTTGTGTTTGTGAGAGAAAGGGTGTGACTTCTTGAACCCTTGTGTGAGCCTTATGACGCTTATGTATTTTTAGATTATTAAAGGGGCTATGGGTTTTAAAGTTCATATTGGTTATTGGGAGAAAACTGTATGTGTACGTTTAAAGAATTCTCCATGTGTATGTTGTAGGAGTAGCATGATTAAATTCTACCTTAGTAAGGTGCATTGCTATGCGAATACTTGAATTATGTGAAACTGCTTGGTTTGTAGAAGAAGTATTGAAAGGAGCATGTTATTGTAGCTTCGAGAGAGTACTAATGTGTTCCCTGAAAGATTGTTTTATGTGTTTCATTAACCAGTTGATTGAAGATTTATTTTACCAAATGCTCCATTGAACTCGCTTTTGGGTATATGTAATTACCTTAATGTGTTTAGAAAGTGCGGATGAAAAGCTTGTTTGATGTGCATTCCTTAATATGTTTTAATCGGGTGATAGCTCCTTGCTTAAATTTTGATGGTAATGTGATTTCTATAATAGGTTGCAAACTATGGCATGTGTTTGTATTGTATTATATAGTGAGTGTTCTTAAGAGGTCTTGCATTATCGAAAAGATTGCCTGTCTTGATCTCTATTTTGTTTGGAAAACTAGAACCTCCTATTGCAACCATAATTATTGGAAGTGTTTTGTTAGGCTGGTTGTCATCCTTCTTAACGGTAGCGAAATGAAAACCGTGTAATTAAAATGATAGGCTTATAGTGAGAAATTTTATATTATAGTGTGATCTTGATTGATCTTGCGTTTTTTTTGTAGGAAATAGTTTGGTTATCAAACTCTCTTTCCCTTCTCTTTGCCTAATCATAAGTTTTTTTAGAAATGGTATTAAAGAATACATCGATTTAAATAGAATGTTTATAAAACATGTGAAAATGTACTATTGCATTTTGGCTTCATAGTGATAGATGAAAGTCCTCTTTGGGAAAAGAATTTGCTTAGCTAGTAATTTAGTTATGGATGCATAGTGAAATTTGAGAAAGATATAGGAATGATGTTATTTCCCTATGTAATTGTGAATTGTTAATAATTTCAGTACTTGTATCTAGAGTAAACTTGATTCAGTTATTTATATAGAAAACATAATTAAAATCTTCCTTGAATAGATGTTAGCGTACTGAAAAGTACTCCCCGTAAATGTGACTAAACCAGTACTGGTGTTTTTGTGTGTATTGTAAGAAACCAGTGCTTATTATATGTGCCCATGGATTGGTGAAGTAATCAACCATGGAGGATATGTTGCCTATGAGTATGGGAAACCATACTGTTTATGTGATGTTGCTTATTTGTTTCCCTACTAAGTACCAAACCTTGGGTTGTGGGTAACTTAGTATGTTATGGGGTAGTATTCGAAGTAACCATTCCTTGAATAGTATGCATTGGCGTATGAGTAATGTTGGCGTGAAGCGACTTTAGCTTCTCTACTTCGAGGAATGATATAGTTGTACTACTAAACTGTATCAAGGGTGTACTCAATACTTTCCCTTTTGATGAATCTATTTATAGGTTTATATGTGATAGCCCATTCCTCTCCTCTATTTGAGCATTTGGATGGTGATTTTGGTGTGTAGTGATGGTGTAATTTGGAGAATCCTTTGCCTTGTCTTCATGAAAGGTAGGTTTATTCACATGTGCTGCCAGTTAGTATGTGTTGGTGGGCATGTGGGTGGACCCTAGTCATGTATACCTCTGACTTACGGCGAGTATCCTTCCAGATACGTCGCTATGCGGGATGTGACTTGCACGTGCTTTTTCCGTGAGGTACAATACCATGCGGGATACGTCCATTGCATGTGTTCTCCGCTTGGGGTATTGCCATGCCGCATGACGACGTGATGCGGGGTGATGTCGAGGTGCACACCGCCATGCCATGTGGGTAGTGTGACTAGGTCGCACCATATGATGAGCTACTGCAATAGCTAGTCAGTTGTTCCTTCCTTCCTCGTTGGTGGCTAGATGCTAGTCACATAGTGATGTTATGTGCAGTTGTGATATTATTTATATTTCTTTGGGGATCAGCAATTTATTTTACGTTGACTTTGAAGGTTTAGCCACGATCTTGTGATCTTTTGCACTTTTGATTTGGTGTTGCAATTTTGGATTATTTTCTTGCCTTACTGTTGGAAAGTGATGATTTATTATCTTTATTCATCTGTATCTTGGTGGCTAAATTGGTTTATCCTTATTGTTTTCGGATGCTGGTCTTGTGTTGATATGTGAAATTCCTCTCCAAGGACGTATGATACGGAATTGGTAGAGTGTGTGCGAGGAAGTAGATGTAGGGAACCTTGAGGATGGGGGTATGTGAGGCTGTGTTGCAGCTAGGACCCACTACCTACCTATGTGTGGTGACTATCTCTTGGAGGCTAACCACCTTGCTCAACAAGGGATATTCACAAAGGTCTTGTATGGAAGGTAGCACCGCTATGGTGTGCCTAGCACCATCGAGCACTTGAGTGAGATATTGGATATTTATGATCATATTGTGTTCTGAGATCAAGCATAGAGATGTTGATCATGCATGTTATCTTTGACTGAGCATTAGACATGCTCACATGTGGCCTTTTGTGTTATGCATTCCAGTTATGTGGATGGTTATTATTTGTAACATGGAGTAAATTGTGTTAACTTGTCACTATGTTATGGGACATAGTCTTTGGAAGGATTTCTTATGCCTAGCAAGTGTAAACAATTGAGTTATTTATGTTGCTCTTATTTCATGAAAGTTAATTTGGTTGTTGAAATTGATATTTAAGCTAGTTCTATTCAATAAAATGTTATGATAAAGATGTATTGGTAACAGAAATTGGTCATGATGCCATGTTTTCTTGTCATTTTTGGTAGATGATTATGGTAATTGTTGTTTACCTCTTTGTAATGCTTTAATTTGGTGTAATGAAAGGGAGAAAATTCTTGTTTCTCTGCTATGATTGTGGATAATTCCTAGAATATTTTAAGGAATGTATGGATTTAGATGTACCTTGCCAATGGGTAATGGCATTGTAGAGGATTTAGCAGTAATATTTCATTTGATTATGGAAAGATTTCTATGTGCAATTTGATATTTGTTGAATGAGTTTCAGGGCTGATGCATACGACATGTTCTCCATCTAGCCTTACGACTTCCAGGAGTAAGTCGGAACCTAGGGGGGGAGAATGTAGTACCCCTGCCCTAATCAATTTCTAATCTGAGTTTAATCTTGGTTAGTTTATCTACATATTATGTTATAGTCAGATGTTTGATTTAATGCACAACTGTTGATGTGGTTTTCACACTAGTTGTATGCAAGTTGTTAAGTGTTCCTATTTCGTGGTATTAATATCGGGCTCACGCTTTCATTAAGTTTATATATATATGCATGTATGACTCTTGGTTGTAGGATATTTCAGGTACAACGCTGCATGAGTGCGAGGTTCCTCTTCACCTGGATTTGCTGGTTTGAGTGTACCTCTTTGAATCCTTAGAGTTGTATTAGGTGGTCGTAAGACCCTAGTTGACCCTAGTCGTGCTCAGGTGAGCATCGTCAGTCGTCGTCGGTAATCCCTTTTTGTTTGGGTTTGCGAGTCATCTGTTTGGTTGACTTTCTTGATTTGCGTGCTTGGTGTGTATGGTTAAATTGATTAATTAGTCCTTAGTAATTATTTTGATTAAATATGTATTTGTGCATTAGAGATTAATGGACTAGATTAATCGAGATTTCGTTATGCGATTTTCGTTGATATTGGATTGCTCGTTTTAAATTGGGAGTAAGTTCAATTAAATAGCTGATTTTGAATATTAAATGCATTTTGTATATGCTGTTGAAAAAGTAAGTTCAATTAAATAGCTGATTTTGAATATTAAATGCATTTTGTATATGTTGTCGAAAAAGAAAGTTTTGTATTTAATTGCCATAGATTTAATTGTATTCTGTTGGCTTTTGAAATTAGAAAGGTTAAATTGAATTAAATGAGGAAATCAATTTGGAATTGAAAAAAAACAATTTAATTGTTGATATAGTTAGAAAAGAATTAATTTTGAGAATTATTTTTAAATAAAAATTTTAATTCCAAAAATGGAATATTGGTCAACTCTTCCTTATAACCTAATATTTTTGGGAATTTTTGAGAGGATGGATATTTTTGGAAAATATTTTGTTGGAGAAAGTTTTTGGGATTGAAATTTGGGGGTCTTTGGGAGGAAGGAGTTCTTCTGGATCTGGCAGGTGGGCTCTCCATCAGCTCTTCCAGGAATGCGTATGAAGGTAGGAATTACCTTAACTATTCTTCCTTGATGCCATGGAAATAGTCTGTTGTTGAATGAAAATGCTTGTTGCTAAAAATCCAATCTTCTTAAATTGATTTGAGATTTAATTTTGGATTTGTGGGTTTAAAAACTATGCATGCCTGGTGTTCTTGCAAAATAGTTGATTCATTGTGTTTAAAAAAAAAAAAAAAAAAAGAAAACCTTATCATTCTGGAAATAATATTTTAAGTCTCATTATGAGACTGTTCAAATGGAGGTTTTGTTGTTTGGAATGAAATTTATGAAAACCCTTTTCTCTATTTTCTTTTCTTTTGGAAAATGGAGTTTTTGGGTAAATCAAGTTTTGCTTTTAAAAAAAAAAATGGGGGGCAATGCTAATTGTTTATTTCAAAATTTTATGTAAATCAAAATTTTTGTTTTAGCAAATAAAACATTGGTCTGGGGTTTGGAGAGCGGGGAGCGGAGCTCCACCCGCCTCCTCCTCCCCTCCCCTTCGCTTGTCTTGCTCATAGTGGTTGCGGGCTCACTGTGGTGGCCGCAGGGGCTGCGGTGGCCACAGGGCACCGCGGGACCTGCGAGCACCACAGTGGCGCCGCCCGTGCGGGTATCTCCTGCGGCTAGGGTTTAGGCGCCCAGCCTTCGCCGCCCTTTTAAAATGCTTTGTTTTTTTAGTTTTTAAAAATGTTTTTTTTTAAATGTATTTTTTTTTATTCAAAAAAAAAATGCATATAATATTTTTAATATTATTTAATGTTTAATACTTTAGTTAAGTTTTGATTATTAAATATTGGCATTTAAGTAAAAAAATTCAAGTATGATTGGTTATTAATTTATTGTATAATGTTTTAAAAAAAAATAAAATACAATAGTTAATATTCAAACTCATCTTGTTTTAATGCGTATTTTGGTAATTAAATACTTAATCTGTCTCTTTTGTATTGATTATTAATTTGATTATATTTAATCAATAGCGGATTATTAACTATATTCATTTATTAATAGTTATTTTTGTAATTTTCTTTTTATGCTCAAGGAAACATTTTGTTAATCTGGGAATGGATTTTCTTTATTTGGCTTCCCTAGATATGTATAATTCCTTGATTTGTATAGTGTAAATTGGTTCTGGAAAAGACAAATGTGTAGGATTTATTTTAAACCAGTACGTCAATGATGTTTTAATTGAAGATTAAATATCTTAATTAATTGGTTAATGGGTGTTTAAATTATATTCTAGTGAAATTGGTTAAAGAACTCATTATGGCGTATTTTTGTATGTTCGATGCAATGAACCTTAGAGAGTTAGAAAATCAAGAACAACCTGTATTTAAATGAAGTAGATAACTGCAATCTCTTATAGCTCATGTAGAAAGCTTGATCGACTTTTAAAGTTTAGATCAATTCAGAAAGATTGTATCTGTTGAATATTACCTATGCGAGTTTACTTCTATATTCGCTTTTGCTTATGTAATGGAAAGTCATGCTTTGTTTGTTAGGACCCTGTCGTATGGAATGATTTGGGGTACCTGTATCAGTCCTCGGTCCCGAGTTGACTGTTGTTTTGTGGTGGTGTCGTATTTGGTCATATCCTCTATATGGGTGTCGAATGTTGATTCGTGGTTGACCCTAGTCGGTCAGGTCTCTAGTTTGAGTGCCGTCTGTCAGTGCACCTCATATGAAGTCATGTTTGACCAAATGGTGGATTTCTCCATCTTGAACTCCGTTCGTTTGACCATGTCTATTCCTTGGTTTTGAGTTCGTCTGAGTATAGTCTAGTGTCGTATGGGAAAGTGGCTTTCGATTGGGGGTCGCGCCCAAAGTGGCTGTTGGGTAACCCATCGAAAGTGAGTCTAATAAGTGATAACCTATCAGTAGATTAGAATGTAATATCTAAGTAAGATAATGTGCCTCACACATGGGACAAGTGCTAACACAAACTCGACATGTTGTGGGAAGGCCTGAAATGGCAAACCATCATCCTTGTTTTCATGACAGGATGTGTGGGTCCACATGAGGTTTGGATGGGTCGGAAGCTCGGATTAGGTTGCCAGGGTAACCCAGTGTATGGGGCCGGGACCTATGAAGACTTGCCATGGTAACCATACCAGGTTGTGTGATGACACTTGTCCCTACGTTCGCTAGTGTGTTGTCGTTTTGTCCTGTTAGGAGCACTTTTGTCAGTCGTCCTATTGTCTTGCCCTTGTGGGTACCTAGTTTCATGTTAGACCTTGGGTGGTGATGACTCAGTTTTGTGGATGCTCCAATGGACCTTTTTTTTAGCTTTGATTATGTTCAGCTGGATCCTTTTCTTTTTAGGGATCGTTTATGTATTAATTGACCGATGTGGTCATTTGTATATTGTTATATTTCGCCTTGATGGCCGGATTGTAATGGTGTAACCTCTTGTATTCCTAACTTTATTATTTATCAGAGGGGTCTTGTAGTTGAGCAGACCCAGAGATGTAGCCCTTTAGGGGTGAACTCCGAGATCATTATGGTGTTATGTGATGTTATTCTCTTATGTTTCCCTTATTCAGCTTTATCATGTATGATTAGCTTATGTTAGAATGGATAAGTGGATAAATGGAATTAACTTTAAATGCTTATATGGAGTTCTTCTTGAATGCCTTTTGATCGAATGCATAAGTGGGTTAGATGAGATTTATCGTAGATGCTAGTATGCAATCGTCTTTTAAAATGCAATAAATTGGTATATGAAAGAATGTAGCTTAGAGTAATGGAATCTATTCAGTTGTGGTTAGAAAATTAAGCACGCTTGAAAAGATCTCATATGTTTATGATGATTCTAGAGTGATAGAATATTAGAGGTATGGCTTGTATTTCCTATGAAAAGATTGAATGAAGATTATGAATAGATCTTAATGGTTGAACCTTTGCTTGTGATTAATATTTCCATCTTGTGAAAGAAATCATCTTGATTAAGAATTATCTCGTTATTAAGATAATCAGCTTACTGGATTAATTGTGTGAGTAAGTGAATTGTGAAATTTAAGTAATCTCGTTGGGAAACTCTTTAGGTGTTAGTTGATGTCTTCCGCTATGTAATTTGAATCTTTGATATCTTGTTGTATCTTGATGTGGTGTAACTTTGAAAAAATAAAAAATAAAAAATGATTGCACTCTATTCTTGTGGTTTGGCTTATCCCTCTGGGGTTTCCTTGCGGGGCATTACGTGGACTTTGGGCCAAGTGCTTGCATTTGTTGAATCATTTCTTCATTTAGTCTTCTAACAGGAGGCACATCCTCTGTCTTAGTCTTCTTTCCCTTAGATTCGACGCTCTTTGCTGCCCTTTTATTTCTAGTTAAACTTGAAGTGTCCATCTTTGTAATCATAATTCTTCACTTTGGTTTTTAGAAACTCAATCTATTCTCTCTGTGAATTATCTTTCGCTTGTGTGACACTTAGATTAGGCAGTTTTAGTTTATATGCCCAATGCATCTACATACAGATTTACATTAATGAGTTTCTCATAAAATTGCCCCTTGTGAACCATAGATATACCTACTACAAGCATTAAATAAGAAATCACTATTTCAGTTTTGAATTCAGATATGGCAATGACTCGATGACCTATATCTCTCTGATGTTACTTCCTTTTGGCACCACCTACAAAACCCTTCTTTTATTATGGTACTTTACTCTCCTTTATCGGGATATCCTTAGCCGATAACTTATCTTTTGTTGTATCGGTGTAAGTCAACCCGCTACTCCCTTTGGGATTTGGGTTAGATCATTAGATGTCAAAGAGATTAGCATTGTTTCCCCGATGACTTTCTCCTTTGGTGGAACTCTTCCCATTGTATTCGGTTCATTCCGCTTAATCAACCAACTCTTCCATCGGGTATAGGGATAGCTTGGAATGAATTATAACCATAGGCAAAGCTTTCCTAATCAAGTATGTTCCATCAATACATGCTTTCCCGATGTCTTTTTTGGGCATCGGGGTAACTCAAAATAACACATCCCGATCCCTTTGGTTATGTCGATGACCTTCTTTTCATTATAACCTTTGCCAATGGATTTCCTTCATTGCCTTTATCAGTATATGATACCCTCATCGAATTTTGGCCTTTTTTGTTCAAGTGTTCTTATTGGGATAACTTAACCCGATAATACAATTTTCAATTACTTGCATCTTTTACTTCTTCTTAGGAATACGAATATTAATAATCTGCTTAATGGATTCAATATAAACTGAACAAAACCTCTAACATACATAGGAGTTCTTCCTTTTCTCATTATGTTCCCTGAGATTCTTTTGAAATATACATTTTGCCAAGACCTTTCAAAGTGAAAGCTCATCCATGTCAACCATCACATAAAACCTAGTAGTAACTATTATTATGATAGAAAGTGTTCAATGTATAAAATCAAAAGAAAAAATATAAGAGAATAGCATTTTTAAGAGCATAATTAATTTGAAAAATTATGTGCTATCAGATCTTATCAGAGTGCTTTGACATTGATCCAATATAGTTGTTTCTCTTGTGATCTGTCAATGACTGTTGTTCATGATGTTACTGTGTTGAATTTTCAATGGTTTTGGTTCGTTTTGCAATTTTTCTATGTTTAAGTATTTCAATTTGGTATATTATACTGAAGCATCATTTCATAACTAACATTTCAAGTTCTTTATAACTAGTTCTAAGAAGACTTCCGTACTTGCAACATCTTTTTGCTTAGTTTGTGAAGGTTATAGACCGAAGTATTCATAGACCGAAGTTTTTTAACTTAAGTATGGAATGTGAGTCTACAAAAAAGAATCAGTAAGGGCCCTTTCTATCCCTTGATACTTCTCTAAGTTTCTAATCCTCCAAATGTACCAAATAATTTCACATGAAAGCAAATTCCAAAACTAATTCGTATCTTTTTTAAAGTCCTCTAATAAAACTAGATAGAACATCAAGTATGCTAATATGCCAAGGAAAAATAAACCCAAACAACTTCCAAACCTCCTTAGCTACAGAGCAGTCAAAGAAAATATGCTAACTGTCACTTTAACATTGCAAATGTTACCAAAAACATCATTATAATGTTTATATCTGATAGGTAACTTATCAAGTAGAAGCAACCATTTAAAAGCTTTCTTTTTAGGAGCAACAAGAGAGTTCCAAATATTCTTAAACATCTTGCCCCATTGAGAAGGGGATGAATTATAATACCACAGAGTATTAACATGATTAACAATACTCTCATTATACATCAAAGAATTATATATAGAAATAGATTTAACATCACATCTTTTGGGTAACTACAAGGAGATCATACAATTTTAAGCATTTTTCCCCTTGATTTTTGGTAAATTTGCAGTTTATAAATATGGACTGTGCCTGCCGTGGGATGAAATTGTTTACTCATTTTGCTAGGAACTTGGGTTCTAATTATTTTTTCATTTTGTCCAATATCATGGCATTTACCTCAAGAGGACTTGAATCAAATAAATTGGGAAGGTGAAAAGGCCCTTTATTCAAATTAAAAACTTAGTTAGCAATTATATACTAGATATAAAATAAACACCACATGACAAGTACATAATGCAAGTGATTTACCTTGTGAAAAATTGAACTAGGAAAAAACTCTAATAAATAATCTATTATCATCAATATACTAGTAAGATCTCATCTAGGAAGAAACTCTAGACACGTTATAAAATTCAAACGTGTCCTCACTTCTCTAAGTAATTTTGTCTTACTTATAACATAGTGAATTACTAAAATTATGAGTTTATTTTATTCTCAAGGATCACTATGAACACCTTAAGGCACCCTCTCACTTATATAGAAGGTGATAATTTTAGTGATCAAAAGTAATAATAAAACTCAAAAATAAACAATACAAGCAAAAACACAAGACAACACATGCAGATTACCTCACGGCAGAGATGCTTCAGAAATTAACCTAAGCCTAGACTACTGTCAGTCTTTTTTGGTCTGTAATCCGCATTCTCTTGTTTGCTAGTGTTTGGTTCGCTAGCTGTCTTTCTTTTGTTTATTGTCTTTTTGCTATGTTGTAATGTTTATCTTTTGATTTTATGACTGTACTGGGTTTCAGGTCCCCATCAAAACCTGTTTTCCCATATTCAAAAACACACGCAATTACCTTGGAAAAACCTCCAGATTAGAGGAAAAACCCAACATTAAGTTCAGATCAAAGTTTTCAATATAATGTTCAGATTACATGAGAAGATATTAGATATACTTATCTGATTGGCTACTAATCACAATCACTAACTAAAGTCTAATGTGAAGCCCTGTGTTCAGTGCCTAATTCGATGGATGCAAATATGATTGTTGAATGAGTTGTCCTCAATGAATCTACCTAATTTAGTCAAGTTGACTGCACTCAAAATAATTCCAATGCATAGTTGATGGCACTTATAATCATCTCACTCCAACTATTTTCCTCCTTAAGTATTTTTATAAACATCATGATGAGGGAAGTTTTGTTGATACCATTTAGCATTTGCACTCAACATCTTAGGGAAAGAAAGAGGGAGGGAGGAAGAGTTGGTGGGAGAGGAAAAAGAATTTATGTTGAACATCTAATGACTGAACATGTATCTCAAAAGAATTTGTGACCACTAGCTACACTAAATACGTTCTCTATTAAGTTTAATATTTTAAGATGAAAAAGAAGAGTTAAATGGTTTTGGTTTGATTTGCAATTTTTCCATAGCCTGATTTTTTTCCTGTGAAGAAAGACCATGTCAGATAATATTAGTGAAGAACAAAATAAGGAGACAATTTCTAGATTGTGGTCTAACTTGAAAATAAAAGGTGATGGAAAATGTTATTGTCCCTACAAAATTTGTAAGGGCTTAAAGACTAGAAGACTTCTAATCAAAACAACTAAGAAACATTGTAGGCAACATAGTCACATTGAAGGGGGACATGATTATCGTCTATTGGTAAGTTGTTCATTATATCATTTTAACAATTTATATACATAAGAAATCACTTGATGATGAGATCATGATCATGGTTTATTTATGTTGATCATTTTTATATAGGTCAAGCACCCCAGGGCACATGATATGGACCAACACAACTCAGAGAATATGGTTATCAAAGTGGAGGAACATGGAGGTGTGAATATTGAAGCTGAAGATAATGATCCCATGGAAGATGACGACCATGCACCAGAAAACACAATTGAAGATGGTACAAATACATTGATCCATGACACATTTAGTACTGGTACATGTGATCATGATGGTCAAGATGACCTTAATGTTGTTCATGATTTACCTCTACTCAAGAAGGCATATGAGGCCCTTTATGAAGGCTCCCAAACAACTCTTTTGTCCATTGTATTGTTGTTGGTAAACTTGAAGGTTAGGAATGGTTTATCCAACATAACAATCTCATGTATGTTAAGGTATGTCATATATGTCATTATAGTTAATAAATGGTGAATCATGTACCATTAATATTACTTATATTAATAAATTCTATTTTTCACTTTAGATTGATAGGTGAGTTTTTTTAACTACCATCAAATATTCTACCTTACTCATATTGAGAATTATCTTCCATTATGAAAGATATTGGAATGGAGTATCAAGCAATAGATGCTTGTCCCAATGATCATATTATATATCATTAACAACATTAATTCATAACAGAATGCCCTGAATGTCATATTAGTAGATATCAAACAGATCAAATAAACAAAAAAGGGGTCTTGCAAGGTTCTTCATTATAGTCTCATTATTCCATGTATACAATGATTATTCAGGTGCACTAGCTTCGCACAATTTATGGATTACCATACATGCAATAAAAGTTGAGATATCATTATTCGAATGCTTGTGGATGGTTCAACATTTATGGACATACAGGAAAAGTGGGGACACTTTAAAGAAGAACCTTGTAATCTCGGGCTTTCATTGGCAGTAGATGGTGTCAATCCATTTGGAGAGATGAGATCTGCTTACTCAGTGTGACCTATTTTTGTTATAAACAATAACATTCCTCCATGGATGTCAATAAAGAGGGAGCACATAATGTTGGCAATGATTGTTCCAAGTATTTTCTCATTTAATAGTCATCTACATTTAATTATAAATATTGTAGGAAAATGGTCATAATAATTAGGTAATGTTTTTGTTCATTACACTAGGTAAGTACCAAGTTAAAGATATGAATGTATATATTGAACCTCTTATTGACAAGTTGTTGGAGTTATGGAATGGTGTCACCATGTATGATGTCTCTAGACCAATAGGACAAAGACAATTTCAATTCCATGCAATGCTTGTATGGACAATACACGATGCCCTAGGGCTAACACATATTTGTGGTATGTTATAGTGTTCAAGTTGCACATGATAATTATAATTATAAAAATTTACATATTTAATCGAATTATACATTATCTTCTAGGTCTTCAAACAAAGGGAAAATTTGCATGTCCAGTATGTGGTCCAAAGATGAAATCTCGTCATTCAATTTTTTTAAGAAAGCAGGTGTTTGATGAGTATGGGCACTTCCTCCACCAAAATCAGAAGTATCAGAATACTCAAAAACATCTTTCCAATGGGAAAGAAGAGACTACATCAAAGCCACGAAGAATGAAACCTCACCTATGGAAATTGGAATATAATAGAATTGACCATCGAGGTAATGTCATTCCATCTAATGGTTTATGTTTGGAATTTGTATTTTTCTATTGTGTTTTGTTTACTGGTGATGTAATTGATGATTGTGAAGGTCGTCAAGGCATGGATGACCACCTTCCAAGGGGATTAAAAATTTATGATAGACAATTTAGTAGGTTGCCTTACTATGAGAAGCTACAAATTATGCATTTGGTTGATACTATGCATATTGGAAAGAATATAACAAAGACATTATGGAAAATATTTGATGGAAGGCGTGACAAAGAAAAAAATGTCAAAATTTGTAGTGACATTTAGGAATCCAATCATGCAATGAAAAAATTCATTCAATCAAATAGCAGTGGAGACCAGATTAATATAAGTGCCCTTCCTTGGTTATTAACAGAGTAGAAAAGCAATGCTATAAAGGAAGTCATATGAAAAATTCGATTTCCCACAGAATTTGATGCAAACATAAATAATCTCATATCAAAGAAAAGTGAATCTGGGTCAGGGATGAAAATGCATGATTGGCATACGTTCATTAAGGTAATTCATATTCTTGTGTATTTACTATATATTTGTATACTGCACATGTACTTTTCATTGTATTAAGTTAGAAAATAATGAAAAGATCATTTTATAATTGTCGCAGTACATTCTACCTCTATCTCTCCCAGACCACTTCGACAATAATTTAAAGCAAGTCATATATGATCTTGGAAAATACATGAGGTAAGTAGTGATGTTGGTTCAATTTTTTATATAGATATTATATTTGTGATTTCTTTTACTTGTTATGTAATATATTGTCTATTATTTTGTAAAGTCTCGTTTATATATTTTTACGTCTTGAATCTCTTGCAGGTGGTTATCCTCTAAAGAAATCCATAAAGAAGATATAAAATATTGGAAGAGAAAAATTCCTCATCTAATGTGTGAAATGCAAAAGTGTCCACCTTTAACATTTTTCAATGCACAAGAACATTATCTCATACACCAAGTTGAGGAGATTGAATTGTGTGGACCTATACACACTAGGTCAATGTGGATGGTTGAGAGGTACTTGAAAGTTTTTGAGGGATTTGGTTCAACAAAGAGCACATCCTGAGGGTTCTATGGTGGAGGGGTATAAAATATACCAGACTATGGTGTACATTACTGAATATCTTCCTAAGTTTGTAGCAAAGATCCACATAGATTGCATTTGGGATCCCAACCCCATTAACAAATTCAAAGGGGACTACTTGATGGGGAAAGGTAGATTGAGGAAAGTGAGAGGTAATTATAAGATGCTATTGTATCTAACTAAATCTTAATCTTCAAAATAACTCGGTTGTAAGTCATCTATTTATTTTTTGTACAGTTGGTCGAGAGTGGGATGCACTACATTTGTATATTGCAAACAATCTTTATTGGATGATGGTATGGATTGAACAATGTCAACATTCTGGTCGCACATGGTTTAAGAGATTTATAGGTACATATAAATTTATTAATCACCCATATGTTTATCAACTCATGATGCATTAATTTTACATGTTTGAGATATTGTAGGTCAAACACTACAAGGCTATGTACTTCAATGGTCATAAATTTCACATCAAAAAGTTGGATGACATGAAGAAAATTTGTGATTGTGGGATAACTGTAGTCTTTGAGGTGACCAATATTTCATCTAGAAATGACATACATCCTCAAGAGTCTCAAAATTGATACTATGACATTTTGGATGATATACTTGAATGTGACTTTAATTCCTTCAAATTAGTTATGTTCGTCATCAAATGGTATAGGCTATGACAAAATAAAAATGTTCCTGATAGAACTATTATTGAACATGATGATGGATTTACAATGGTTAATACAAGGTCATTTGAGCCAGTTGGGGATGAGCCCTATGTTCTTCCAAGCCAATGTGAGCAGGTATTTTACTAAGATGTTCCACAAAAATCAAGTTGGTCATTTGTTGTTAGACAAGATCCAAGAGGAAGGCCAATAAAGTATAATTTGATTGAAGAAGAAGATACCTAAGAAGTAGATGATGATGTAGATGATGATCATGATCGATAATTAGTTGATGATGCTCCTAACGAAAAAATGTTCACGAAGAAGAATAAGCTGATGATGATGATGCTATTGCTGCTGATGGTGATGGTGATGGTGATGGTGATGGTGATGGTGATGGTGATGGTGATGGTGATGGTGATGGTGATGGTGATGACGATGATGATGATGGTGATGATGATGACGATGACGATGACGATGACGATGATGGTGATGATGATGATGATGATGATGATGATGATGATGATGATGATGATGATGATGATGATGATGATGATGATGATGATGATGATGATGATGATGATGATGATGGCAATGATGATGATGATGGCGATGATGATCATGATGGTCATGATGATGAGTTGGATGAAGAAGAATATCAATGACATGAATAAATGTATGATGTATGTGATAAGTATATTATCTATTTAATATTGATTTCTTGATAGAAATTTATTTGACTTATATGGTTACATAATTAATTCATTATGTGGACTATTTATTAGCTATGTGATAGATGGTGATTTATGATATATATTTGATGGATTACATGTTTATGATGATACATATGATATGCTTATGATGCATATGATACATATGTATTTATCGTTTATCAAATTGCAAATGTAATGCTTATGATGCTCAATTGTTGGTGCTGATTTCATGTGTATATTTTGTGTGATGCTGCCACCCTTGGTGGAAATAGGTAATTGATTACAGACATCATCAACCCTTTACTTGAGGATCCTGCATAGTCTACATAAAGTAAAGGTAAGGAATAAACAAATATACAATGATTATGATGACTGCATATTGTTCATGTTGTGTACTATGTAATATTTAGTATATGTATCATGTAATTTTTAGCTAACATAAGATAATTGAATTACATATGCGGGAACCTGAACCCTTTTGACGAGGATCCTGCACAGTCTCATGGATCAATGGGTATAAGTCAATACACCCTATAGAAACAGTTTATTTTTAAAAAAATACTAGGAAAACAAACTTCCTTAGTTTTTCACACCTCGACATTAGCAGTAAATATAATACAGTTATCAACACTTGAGGCCCTAGTTGGACTTATTCAAATTTTAATCTCAACATCAACTTTAGGGTTGACTTCTTCATCAACATTACCCTCATTTATAAAATATCTCTCTCATTACCAACTAACTCTCTCATTTTATGGAGTACATCTATCACAAAATAGGTATTTGTCAGATGTGTCTTCCTCGAGTGAGGGAAATGCAAGAATAGAAGATGAAAGTGAGACAAGTAGTAGATTTAAAATAGGGAGATAAACTAGAGGTCAAAATATTAGAAGAAAATTCAATAAACACATGGAATTTTTCCTTGCTCAAGGGGGGTCATGTTCTTACGATGATGAGACAAAAGGAAACATCGAGGTGCCCTTGAGGTACAAAAATCTATAGAAACAATGGGTATCCAAGGAACTTCCTCCAATTAACATTGATTTTGGTGTTAACGATAGGATATATTGCATAACACCTTCATAATTACATGGTTTGGGCCTATTTTCCATGGACGACATAAAGGTCTATTACAACAAAGTTGCTGAATTGATGGAGTTTGTCGGACCTTGTTACAATTACAAAAGTTGGATGCAAATTGTTTGATATAAAAAAAGTATGCGTAGGTATACACTATGAACAAATTATATACAACAGAAAGATAATGATCAAAGTAAACAAGTTCCTGATACATTGATGGAAGGCCAAAAGCAACAGGGAATGTTGTAGGTTTTCTAAATATTACATGACCTGGGTCAACTAATAAGAAACCTAATTGCATATTTGAGGCGCATGAGGGAAATCATGTATTCGTATGTGCAATAAAATTAATAACTACAGGGGAAGAGCTACTAATCGATTATAATTTGAATCGCATAGATACAAACAAAGTTACTATCATGGGGGTGCTATGTACTATATACCATTTAATCTAACCTCCATCTAATGACTCCAATATACCATTTTATTATTAAGTTTTTTGCTAAGTCTATTGGTTTCATTTTGCTAATATTTTTTATATTTTTTCTTTGTCACATGGTGAGATGGATCCATCACATAGCACAGACAAGGATGTAGGTCTTGACACTTCTACTGAGCAGGTAAACCTCATTGTAATTGTACAAATTAGATAGAAGCAAACTGTTATATTATTATGTTCTTTTCTTGAGTGTTTTGGAGTAATTTTGATAGTATTAATAATATTCTTGTCATAGACGGATGTTCAGGGAAAGGGAAAGGGACCTACAGTACCTGAGCACCTCAAAGGGATGTGGACTCAATATTATTATGTGATGATGACATCGCATTTACCACAAACCCTATAGAAATGATGAAACAGTCTATTAGAAAAATTAATAGAGAGATTCTTTCTTTGGCATCCATGAGCCCTCAGACCGATAAAATAAAAGGCATGGTGCAACAATTGATGTTGACAACACATAACTTGCAAGTAAGGATTAATGAAAGCTTTAATTATAGCAAAAGTTCAATAATGGTTTCTATTTTATTCTCTTTTATGTCATTAACTAAAATATGTACGTGTTGTTTTTACAGGATTTTATGCGCCCTCATCAACCTAGTGGCCATGATCAGGGTATTGTAGGTAGTTCAAGTGATGACCATTTTTTATACATTAAAACTAATCCTCCTTTGGACTTGTGAACTTGCTTTTTTAATGCTAGTGTTATTGATCATATATTTATTATGTAGTTGATGCAGAGAGATCTAGCTGATGCTCTTCATGACTGATCATTCATACATTAGGGAAACAAATCCCCTTACACATCCCTTAACTTGTTCTCAACAAACCCCCAACACATCCTTTTTCTAGATCCTTGACTTGGATTAACCTCTCACTTCATCATTTATCATTTTTGAGAGCTTCATACTGTGATTTATTCTTCACTACCAACTCACCTCTCACTATATGATACTCTCTCATTTTAAAGCTCATCATATTCTTCTTGAGCTCACATTCTACTTGAGCTCAACTTCTAACTAGACAAATTACATGTTCAAGCAACTCCATGTTAGCCTTAACATTGTGAGAATACCAAGTATTTCAACCATCATACCTTAACATATACTTACCCCTGTCCTCCAAGAGAGTTATTTCATTGTCCTCATCTCATTAATGTCTTCTCCAACTACCCAAGAACTTATAATCTGCATTTACTCATAGAATCCTTACAAATTTTAAAACTACAAAATAAGGAACCCAAACTACCATTCATTGTGACTATCATGATCAAACAAGTAGATTGAAAATTTCTTGTCTTATCAATTTCCATCATACTGGGTGTAAAGCGGAAAAATCGAACCCTAGTCGTTCTCCCCTCCCCAACTCCGAGGAGAGAGCAGGGAGGTCACTAGAGTTGATGGTTTTCACTTAAGAGAGACTTTACATTCAAAAGAGGGGTTGAAACCCACAAGATCCAATCCCACAAAATGCAGGATTGGATTCTAAATGAGTTTCAAGGGTTAAGACATCAAGGATACCCTCTTTTGTAAAGAAATGTAGATAGAATGATTGAACTAGGAATGTATGTAGAAGCAAGAAAGATTCGCTTATAAACAGAGATAGGGATATGGGATGAAACTGCGGACCTGGAATTAACAGTAAAATGTCGAGACGGTTCTATTCTACAAATTTGAGCGAAAGTTGACGGGACGATGGCGCCCGGCGTGCACACGGTCCTCCAAAAAATCCGCGAAACGAAGGGGGATCTGTTCGTCTCTGCACAAGGATTCCAGATCTTCAATTACAGCCGCGTACCTGCAACCTACACACAGAAAAGAGAGGATGATTGGGGGGTTAGGGATGAGGGGTTTGCCTTTAGGTCAAACCCCAATTTTGGAATTAACCAAGAAATGAGAATGCTGTAAATGTAAATGTTTGTAATGTAAACAAGTACTGATACCCTGTTGTAAGAATGTTTGTATTCTTACATGCGAAGGTGTAATGTATGTAGTATGTTGTATGTTGTATGTGATCTCCTCTTCAATGGTTGAATCCTTATCTTGAATGCAACACTTAGCCTTGAATGGAGACTTAGAATGCTCAATTGCTTGAAGGAATGCTTGAATGCTTGAATGTTTGAATGTTTGAATATTGCTTTTGCGTCTTGCTCTTACTTATTTCCTTCCTCTTTCTTGCCTCCTCAAATGGGAGGGGAAATGTAGTTTATATACTTGTCAATTAGGGTTGATAGACTGATTTTTCCGACCTTAGGCCAACCAGGAAACATTATTTCCCGAATTGCAAACTTAAAGACCCGATGCCCAAAAGAGACCGGGCCCAAAATAGGGCCAGGGACTAGGGCGCTGGGCACCATGGTCCTGGGGGACCAGGGCATTGGGCGCCCTAGTCTAGAAGGACCAGGGCGCTGGGCGCCATGGTCCCACCTCCCGGGACAGTAGGGTGCAAGGAGGGATCATGCCAAGGTGCAGAAAAATGCAGTTTTTGGTGTTACAAGTAGGTTTCGGGGTCTCCATTCAAGTTCAACATTGCGCCACCATCGTGAAGACCCAAATGCAGTTGAAATTGCAAGTGTCGCAATTTTAGGATGCTACATTTAGCCCCCACTTGAGCGGGAGTATAAGCGTACGCTTATACTTCCGGTAAAGTACAAGGAAACAACATTGAAAAACTTTCACCATGTCAAGGAGGCAAGATACACCAAGCCCCTAGTGGACTAAGGATCTTACGAATTCGATTGACAAAGTAAAAGGGAAGATCACGAGGGAGAACCATGACTGTCAGTAGTAAGGTTCCCTCACTATGAGTCATGCAAGAAAGATATCAAAAATTTTCAAGGCAAAGCTAAATTTGTCAAGAAATTTTCAAGTATCTTGAAAAGATATGAATGGGATGTATGCCCCCCTACGTTAAAGCGATCGCACACGCCTCATCGGGGGTGATTTATTTAAGGTAGTGATACATATAAAAATGAGAAGGGAAAAGAGCACGTTATCACAAGGATTTAGCCCCCAAGTGTGAGATAAGCCCAAGGATAATAGACACAAAACACAAAGAATGAGGTGACTTCGCTTTCCTCGGGGTCAGTATGCTGTATGATAATTCATGTATATCATATGTATGTATGCATAATTGTTCTTCATTCCCCAATCAAGGAAGGTCACCTAGAAGAAGGGAACACATGTGTCTTTTGAGTCAACATGAGAGAGACCAAAAGAGATCTCAATGCTTTGCATCGTCCTCAAGTAGACAACACTAAGGACAACAAATAGAAGAATGAGAATAACACATAGAAGAAGTAACAAAAGAGATCAAGAGAGGAGGAGAGAGTCTACTATGCTAATGAAACTAGTCTAGCACGTCATCTACCCCTCGATCTTGCTGATCAATATTTCGAGAAGGTAGGAAACATGCTAGAGGAGGAACATCCAACACAGCAGATGGAGCTATCACAAGATCCAAACAAGGGCTATGTTCATGTTCCGAGCCACGTTGTTCTTGTCTAGGAGCTAGGAAAAGTGCTTTAGAAATTTCGTTAGATAAATGGTTATCAACATCAACATATTCATATTCACTATCAGAATGAACAGGAGTAACGTTTTCATCATGAATAACATTTTCATCTATATCATCATCAAGATTTATAAAAATAGGATCTTTAACTCGCACAGGATCAAGACCATCATACATCTTATGTTTAGGAGATTTTGGCTCAATTTTCAGCTGAGGAGAAAATGGAATAATACTGGCTGAAGGTGTTTTTGGGGATTGCAAAGTTTGAGAAGCAGCTGCCTGAGTTCTAAGACGACGCTTTCGTCGGCGTTCACGTGCAGAACGATTTCGTCTAGTCTTAGTAGGAAGTTGAGGAGATTGAGGAGGAGGAATGTTCTCATCCTTATCAAATGTGATGGAAGGTTCTTTAGGGATTTTTTGCTGCTCCACAAAGTTAATCACATTCGGAGTCATAGACACAAGATCATCAGGTGAGACAGAGGAGTCATTAGTATCAATCACATTAGAGGTATGAGAAGGTAATGGATCAGTGAAAATCTTAAGATTTTGGTTAGGAGGAGCTACAGATGTGTTGCCTTTATCATTCATACCAGAAACAGAGATAGTATTATTATCAATCAAATCTTGAATTTTACCCTTTAAAGCAAAACATTTTTCAGTATCATGCCCAGGATGACGATGAAATTGACAAAAAGATTTGTTATCCAAATAGGGTGAATTAATCTTTACAGGATCTATTTTCTTTATAGGAGGAAAAGTAAGCACATTTTGTTCCAATAACTTATTCATAATACTATGCAATGATTCATTCAAAGGAGTAAACTTTCTTTCTTTCTTGAAAAACTTAGAAATAGGAGGCACACCTGATGCTGCATTCACATTGTTGTTGATGATGTTTTCATTGATTTTAATGGACTCTATGTTTGGTTTAAACTTCCCAAATGGTTGTTGACTACTATCACCCTTATCACTCGGAGCCATAGGATTTGCTTGTTCCATTTGACTCACAGTTAGTTGATAATTGTGAAGAGTTGCGCACAACTGTTGGAAAGAAGTAAACTCAGAAAACAGAAGTTTTTCTCTAATATCATTTTGTAAATTAGAAATAAAGATTCTTTGAATATCATTGTCAGGTACTGGAAAAGAAATTTGAGCATACAAATGCTTATATCTACCAATGAAATCAGTCACTTTTTCTTTAACACCTTGTTTACAATGCGTTAAATCAATCAAAGTAACTTTAGGACTTATATTGTTTTGAAATTGTTGAATAAAAGCATTGGCAAGTTGTTCGAAAGAAGTAATAGAATAAGAAGGCAATGAGCAATACCATTGTAGGGCTTTATCTCTTAATGTTCTAGTAAACAGTTTTGCAAGCGATCTTTGGTCATAAGCAAAATCGGTACATATTGTTTGAAAGGTCTTAACATGTGTTAGAGGATCACCCTTACCATTATAAAGCTCCAAATGTGGAATTTCAACATGTTTAGGGGGGATAGCTCAAACAATGTCAAGAGAAAGTGGGCTCGCAAAATCAAATGTGGGCACACTAAACTTAGATTGATTCATAGAGGCAATTTGTTGCTGTAAAGAAGAGACAGTTTGTGCAAGATTGTTAATGGTCGCTTCAGTCGAAGAGTTCATATTAGACGTGTTAGATTGTGATGGAGGTATTATGTTATTGAAAGAAGGTATTGATTGAGAGTAAGGTGGTGGGACACTATGATAGTTAGTCATAGGAGATGATTGGAAAGGAGGAACACTACAAGGAGGAATGGAATGATTAAACGGAGTGCACACGGTCCTGGCAACTTTTTTCGAAATTTTCAGGGATGAAAGTTATGATGATTTTAAAGCTAATCTGAAAAAATTGAGTGATTTTACGATCTGTAGATAGACCAAATTAAAGTTGCAATCTCAAAATTGAACCCTACCAAGATTGTTGAAAAATGTAAAATTTGAATTTTGAAAAAGAGAGGGAAACTGGAATTTTGAATTTTATGATTTTAGAGGGAATGCTGAAAGCAATGCAGGCTTTGAAATTTAAAAGTTGACTCGATTTCATGCAAAATTCAAATTTGAAGGTGGAAATCAAGGTTGTTGCAATTAAACACTTAATTTCAAAAGTCACAAACTGCAAAAATTTGATTAAAGCACTGAAATTTTGAATGAATGCTAACACACTTTTCAGATTTAGTACAGTAAGGAACACAATTTTAATATGAATTTCAATTTCAATGATTTTTGAATGATTAGAAGCCTCAATCCAAGCAATCGCTAGACAAACTTTGACTTTAATTTTGAAAGTGTTAAAATTGATAAAATCAGCCAAAATTCTGGATTTTAGCAGAAAAATACAGTAAGATCTAGCTCCCAAAATTTCAGAAAAAATGTCAGGGACGATGGCGCTCAGGGTGCACACAGTCCTCGCAACTTTTTTCCAAATTTTCAGGGATGAGAGATATTGTGATTTTGTTGCGGAATCCAAAGTTACAGCTAATTTGGAGGTGTTTTGATCAGTGAAATTATTAGTCAAAGGTTGAATCAAGAGGGTTTTAAAAATTAGGGTTTTGACACTTAACCACTTAATTTTCAGAGTTAAAGCACAAATATGAATTGACAATTTGCAATAGAAGGGTAGATCTGAAACAAGCATTAAGAATTAAACATTTCACAAGCTTAATTACTAAAAAGAAAATTTTAGGGTTTTTATGCAATTAGCCTCTAAAATTTGCAAAAGATCAAACATGGAAATGTAATTAAGGAAGCAAATTTTTCAGATCTAAGCATGAATAATCAGAATTAGGATTTTCACATCGGGTTCACCAAAATGTAAAGCGGAAAAATCGAACCCTAGTCATTCTCCCCTCCCCAACTCTGAGGAGAGAGAAGGGAGGTCACTAGGGTTGATGGTGTTCACTTAGGAGAGACTTTACATTCAAAAGAGGGGTTGAAAACCACAAGATCCAATCCCACACAATGCAGGATTGGATTCTAAATGAGTTTCAAGGGTTAAGACATCAAGGATACCCTCTTTTGTAAAGAAATGTAGATAGAATGATTGAACTAGGAATGTATGTAGAAGCAAGAAAGATTCGCTTATAAACATAGATAGGGATATGGGATGAAGCTGCGGACCTGGAATTAGTAGTAAAATGTCAAGACAGTGTTGTTCTGCAAATTTGAGCGAAAGTTGACAAGACAATGGTGCTCGGCGTGCACACGGTCCTCCGAAAAATCCGCGAAACGAAGGGGTATCTGTTCGTCTCTGCACAAGGATTCCAAATCTTCAATTACAGCCGCATACCTGCAACCTACACACAGAAAAGAGAGGACGATTGGGGGGTTAGGGATGAGGGGTTTGCCTTTAGGTCAAACCCCAGTTTTGGAATTAACCAAGAAATGAGAATGCTGTAAATGTAAATGTTTGTAATGTAAACAAGTACTGATACCTTGTTGTAAGAATGTTTGTATTCTTACATGCGAAGGTGTAATGTATGTAGTATGTTGTATTTTGTATGTGATCTCCTCTTCAATGGTTGAATCCTTGTCTTGAATGCAACACTTAGCCTTGAATGGAGACTTAGAATGCTCAATTGCTTGAAGGAATGCTTGAATGCTTGAATGTTTGAATGTTTGAATATTGCTTCCGCATCTTGCTCTTACTTATTTCCTTCCTCTTTCTTGCCTCCTCAAATGGGAGGGGAAATATAGTTTATATACTTGTCAATTAGGGTTGATAGACTAATTTTTCCGACCTTAGGCCGACCAGGAAACATTATTTCCCGAATTGCAAAATTAAAGACCTGATGCCCAAAAGAGACCGGGCCCAAAATAGGGCCAGGGACCAGGGCGCTGGGTGCCATGGTCCTGGGGGACTAGGGCACTGGGCGCCCTAGTCCAGAAGGACCAGGGCACTGGGCGCCATGGTCCCACCGCCTGGGATAGCAGGGTGCAAGGAGGGATCATGCCAAGGTGCAGAAAAATGTAGTTTTTGGTGTTACAAGCAGGTTTTGGGGTCTCCGTTCAGGTTCAACTTTGCGCCGCCATCGTGAAGACCCAAATGCAGTCGAAATTGCAAGTGTCACAATTTTAGGATGCTACACTGGGCAATCTTATTTAGAGTTGTTCCAACCTTATTTAATCAACACAGTCCTATTTCACCCATTGGACATCACTCAACAAAACAACATGGTTTGTTGTCCCAAAACAGGGAAAACTTTGTCTCAGTTTGCTAGGGCACTAGTTTTCTTAACATTTGTACAACCATTCAATATAAGAACAATTAAAGATGAAAGATACTTGAGTCAGTAATAGGAATGTAGAATTTGAGATTTTTTCAATGACTAAATCAATGGATATTAACAAACCCTTGTGACTGACCTGGAACTGAAGGTTTTGGACAGTTTAGAGAAAAACAATTCAAACTCTCCTCATTCTTCACGGCCATTGCTCTAACTTGGCACAAAATAAAGTTAATTCATTAAACTTCACTCTTCAATCCTTGATTAGATATTTTTAATCTATTTTCTTGATGAGAAGAAACTTGAAACAGTGCATGAAACGTGACTGTTATGGAAATTTGCAATTAACAAGTTCCAAAACACAAATTTTTATTGATTTTATCAAACCATAATACATTATAGTGTTATTCAAGGTGTCTCCTTCCTTCTTCCTTTACACTATCCTCTTGTCATAAATTTAGCTACCTTTGTCCTTCTTCATGTTGTTCTGTCATTAAGATTAGCATCGAACATTAATAAAGGTTCATCTTTCTTTAGAATTCTTAATAAAGGTTCATCCTTGTTTAAAATTCTTGCAGTTTTCATATATTTAATTATTTATTCTTTAGGTGTTGTCAATGTTCCTGTGTAAACGCCGCCTCATCCGAGGTTAGCCCCACCTGTATTGCCGACTGCAATGTCGGCAACATGCAACATGCAGACATCATCTACTACACATCATGTTGACCCACCCACTATCGGTAGATCCCTCTTTTTCTCTCTCTTTTGTTATGTGTTTATTTCCCTTGAAGTGTTCTTTCTTGGGGGTATTTCATAGTGGATCATTTTTTGCAGCAAGATATGCACATGAGGATGTGCCAGAGGTGACTATTGCTGATAACATACCATCATTTCTTAGATCTTCTCATGTTGATAGTGTGAGAACATTGCAGGCCACATTGCTGATGAGCAACGACAAATTGATTCCCTTAAAGATACAGAAGGTTCCGTGTACTTTAAAATTATTATTATATATAGTCTAATTATAATTTACTTAATGATCACTTGTTTTGGACTAATGATCCCATGTTTTTTTTGTAGGAAATGATATTTTTTATAAAAACCTAAATGACATTGCATTCCAGATATTTGGGCCCACCATACGTAAAAGGTGGAATATCATATGTGACCTAACCCTAATTCACTATTTTGATTTCGTATCATTGCTAGAATAGTTTTTTCCTTTGATCCTCTTTTTGAACTATATCAAAGGTAGCTTCAATTTATTTATGAATCTAACAAGTTTTTTTTTTCTTTAAAGGTGGAATGACCAAGAAAAAAAGTTAAAAGATGAACTAACAAACCATATGGTTGGGTTGTTCAGAAATGACACATTCAACAAAACCAAGGTCCTTAAAAAGATGTCACATATCTAAAGTATGCAAGGGACCAATACATGACACATTTAGAGAAGAACGTAAAGTACGAGCATTCCCCCATGATTCCAGAGAGGGAGTGGAAGGACCTGATTTTGGATGCGAAGGAGAGAATTGAAAGGAAAAAAGGAAATACACCACCAGATGCTAGAAGAAGGTATGTGATACTATTAAGAATGTAATTATGTACTAATTACTCTTTATATATATATAATCTAACATATTTCAAACTTTTCATAGACAGAGTGACACATCCAAGGCAACCAAGGCAAGACAAGAAAAGCACGAGAAACACAAACTCGACTTTGGTGGTTATATGAAACTTCCTGCACAAATTTTAAGAAACAGTAAATAAAATATCACATCAAAATATTTATAAATTATAAACATTTTTTTTTATCAAACAATACAAGCAAAATTCACGATACTAAGAAAAAGTGGAAGGCTCTGAATTCAATAGAGCACCCACAGAAGATGACAAGAGAATTGCCAACCAGCAAGGCTATACAGTTGTGGTTGAACAGCTATGAGAATTGAGTGGGCAAATGTAGTACCCCTACCCTAATCTATTTCTAACCTTGGTTTAATCTTGATTAGCTTATCTTAATATGATGTTACAGTCAGATGCTTGATTTAACGCATAGCTGTTGATGTGATTTTCACACTAGTTATATGCAAGTTATTCAGTGTTCCTATTTCATGATATTAGTATCGGACTAATGCTTTCATTAAATTTTATATATGTATGCATGTATGGCTCTTGGTTGCAGGAGATTTCAGGTACAACGCCGCACGAGTGCGAGGTTTGTCTTCACCTGGATGTGCAGGTTTGAGTGTACCTCTTTTATCCTTAGAGTTGGATTAGGTGGTCGTAAGACCCTAGTTGACCTTCGTCGTGCTCAAGTGAGCATCGCCAGTCATCGTCGGTAATCCCTTTTTGTTTGGGTTTGCGAGTTGTCTGTTTGGTTGTCCTTCTCGATTTGCATGCCTGGTGTGTTTGATTAAATTGATTAATTAGTCCTTAGTGATTATTTTGAGTATATATGCGTTTGTGCATTGAAGATTAATGGATTAAATTAATCAGGTTTTCGTTATGCGATTTTCGTTGATATGAATTGCTCATTTTTAATTGGGAGTAAGTTCGATTAAATAACTGATTTTGAATATTAAATGCATTTTGAATATGCTGTTGAAAAGGAAGATTTGTATTTAATTGCGATAGGTTTAATTGTATTCTGTTGGATTATTAATTGAAAGGTTAAATTGAATTGATTGAGGAAATCGATTTTTAATTGAAAAAGGCAAGTTTAATTTGTTGTATAGTGAGAAAAGGATTAATTTTGTGAATTATTTGCAAATAAAAAAAAATTTAATTCCAAAAATAGAGTTTTTGGTCAACTCTTCCATATAACCCAAATTTGGGGAAATTTGGGGGAAGGGACATTTTGGAGAATTTTTGGTTGGAAAGAAAAAAATTGGAATGAAATTGGGGGTTTTGGGAAGGAATGATGCTGGATCTGGCAGGTGGGCTCTTCAGTAATCTCTACCAGGATTGCGAATGAAGGTAGGATTCTAAATTATTTTCTTGTTGCCAAAAGAATTTCTGGTTTGCTAAGAATGGTTTAATAGAAATATGAACAAATTTAATTGGGTTTTGATGTTCTTCATCTGTTTTGGGTGTGGGAAACCATTTGTGTTTGAATTAATGAATACCCATCAAAATATAGGATACCCAAACATACTTCTTTTGAACATGCTCATTCTGTAAATTGAAATTTTTGAAATCTCAGTGGGTGTGGCGTTTTTCGGGTATTTCAAACTGTGTTTTCATAGGAAAAAGAAAATATTTATTTTTATGTCGAGCTGGACGTCTGTGTTAGTCTCGGACTGTGCGTTGTTTTGTTTAACATGGGTTCGAACTGTGCGTTTTGGGGTTTTTAAAAAAAAACCATTGTTTGGGGTTGGAGGGCGGGGAGCAGAGCCCCCCCGCTCCTCCTCCCCTCCCCTGCACGTCCCCCCCCTTCTACCACTTGCTTCCCCCTTACCTGGTCGCCGTTTAGCTGCGACCGCGGCTCACGGCGGTGGCCGCAGGGGCCGCGGTGGCCACAGGGCACCGCGGCACCTGCGAGCACCACCGTGAGCGCCGCCCACAAGTTGTTCCCCGGTGTTGCGGCTAGGGCATGGCCCGCCCTCGCCCTTTGTTAATGCGTTTTCTTTTGTTTAAAACATAGTTTTTAAAACGTTTTTTTTTAATGTGTTTTTTTTTATCATTCAAAAAAAAATGCATATGTTATGTAATATCATTTTGATGTATGTTATTTTAATGTTGAGTTTTATTAGTTCTTAATTTTGATTAAGGAGGCAATAATCGTCACAAATGTTAGTTTGATAATGATTAATTTTATAATAGAGCTTATAGGTTAATTGTTATTTAGCTTCATTTCGTGACTTATGCCCTCTTCCCAATTAAGTTCTTCGACTATAATATTGCAATTTAATATTGTCGATTATTCTCTGATTGATCTTGGGTTAATAAATCTAGATCTCACCTTCTAGCTGATTAGAGCATTTGGCTAATTAAGGTAGTGTTGTTTAAAAACAAAATAGAGAATAATGTGTTATTGGAAAATCGTTGAAATACGATGTAATTACTAATTGATGTTGTTAATATTATCTTAGATCATATCATTTGAGTAATTAAGAAGTAGCAAAACATTTATCGTTGGGTGTTTGAATTGAAATGATATGCTTTGGAATTGATTATCTCCATTTAGATTCTCTTTCTACATTTTTATTTCCGTAATCCGTATAATGCATCTGGGCTTGAGAAATAATACGGAACTGTAGAGGTCGGTTTCAGACCAGTATGTTAATGATGTTTGTTGGAGGTTAAATATCTGATTTATTTGATTAATGGTTGTCTGAGTTTTATTAATATGAATTTGGTTTTAAAAAAAAACAAAAAAAAAAAAAACTCTTTATGGCTTCATATGTCTGTTCGATGCTTGAACCTTAAGAGTTAGAAAACCAAGAACAACTTATCCCTTGATGAGGTAGATAACTGTAATCTGATTTGGATCTTGTAGAAAACTTGATCGATTTTAATGTTTAAATCAATTTGAGGAAATATTGTCTTTTCTGATTATTGCCTTGCGAGTTTAATTCCTGTATTCGCCTTTAATTATGAAATGGCATGTTTTGTATTGTTTAGTAGGACCCTGTCGTATGGATTGACTTGGGGTACCTGTTTCAATCCTCGATTCCGAGTTGACTGTTGTTTGTGGTGGAGTCGTTTTTGATAATATCCTCTTTGAGTGAGTCGAATAATGATTCGTGGTTAACCTTAGTTGTCAGGTCTCTAGTTAGAGTACCGTCAGTAAGTAATTACCCTTGAGTCGTGTTTGACCAGATGATTGTTTCTCTCTTCTTGAACTCTGTTCGTCTAACCATGTGTATTCCTTGGTTTTGAGTTCGTCTGAGTTTAGTCTAGTGTCGTATGGGAAAGTGGCTTTCGATTGGGGGCCGTGCCCAAAGTGGCTGCTGGGTAACCCGTCGAAAGTGAGTCTAATAAGTGGTAACCTTTAAGTAGATTAGAATGTAATCTCTAAATAAGATAATGTGCCTCACACATGGGATGAGGGCTATCATAGACTCGACATGCTGTGGGAAGGCCTGAAATGGCAAACCACCATCCTTGTCTTCACGAGAGGATGTGTGGGTCCACATCAGGCTTGGATGGGCCGGAAGCTCAGATTAGGTTGCCAGGGTGACCCAGGGTATGGGGCCGGGACCTATGAAGACTTGCCATGGTAACCATACCAGGTTGTGTGATGACACTTGTCCCTACGTTCGCTAGTGTGTTGTCGTTTTGTCCTGTTAGGAGTACCTTTGTGAGTCGTCCTTTTTGTCTCTGCCCTTGTGAGTGTCGGTTTCATGTTAGACCTTGGGTGGTGATGGCTTAGTTTTATGGATGCTCTTCTGGACTCTTGTTTTAGCTTTGATTATGTTCAGCTGGATCCTGTTCTCTTCAGGGATCGTTTATGTATTAATCGACCGATGCGGTCGTTTGTATATTGTTTATGTATCGCCTTGATGGCTGGATTGTATAGTGTAACCTCTTGTATCCGTAACCTTATTATTTATCAGAGGGGTCTTGCAGTTGAGCAGACCCGGAGATGTAGCCCTTTAGGGGTGAACTCCGAGATCATTATGGTGTTATGTGATGTATTCTCTTATGTTTCCTTTATTCAACTTTATCATGTATGATTAACTTATGTTAGAATGGTTAAGTGGATAAATGGAATTAACTATAAATGCTTATATTCAATTCTTTCTTGAATGCCATGTTGATCGAATGCATAAGTGGTTTAGATGTGATTTATCGTAGATGCTAGTATGCAATCGTCTTTTAAAATGCAATAAGTTGGAATATGAAAGAATGTGACTTGGAGTAATGAATTATACTCAGTTGTTGTTAAGGAATTTAAATATGCTTGGAAAGATCTCTTATGTTATGATGAAAACCTAGTGTATTAGAATGTTAGATGTATGGTTAGTAATTTTAAATGAAAAGCTTGAGTGAAGATTATGAATGGATCTTAATGATGAATCTTCACTTGTGATTTATATTTCCCTCTTTTGAAAGGAATTATTCTGATTATGAATTATCTAGTTATTAGATATTCAGCTTTTGGATTAATTGTGTGAGATAAGTGAATTGTGAAATTTAAGTAATCTCGTTGGGAAACTCTCTAGGTGTTAGTTGAAGTCTTCCGCTATGTGATCTGAATCTTTGATATCTTGTTGCATCTTATGTGTTGTAACTTTAAAAAAAATTTGCACTCTATTCTTGTGTTATGGCTTTATCCCTTCGGGGTTTCCTGGCGGGGCATTACAGCAAACATGAGATTTTGATGCATCCATCACAAAGGTAAATAAGCTAAATGAAAATGATTTCAAATTGAATACTTTACCAATAATCTATTTGATGTTAAGTTCCAACATAAAGTGGCTATATTCTTTTTAAATAACCAAGCAATGATAACAATGCACATGACATTGGAATGCAACCTATTAATTGTGGAACACAACCTAGACATGAAGGTCTAGATGTGCATTCTAGTAGTGGAGGTATTCATTTTCTACTTTTTTTTTTATGTAATTATTAATACAATTAAACATCTTAATTAAATTGTAATTAGTGTAGTAATTAATGTAACCCTTTTTGTTAATATTTTAGAGCATGTAGTCGGTGGTGACCAAGTGGAGCATGATCTAGGTAGACAACATTAGGAATGTGATATTCCCCAATTAGGTAAACAGGACCACTACTATTCCTTTAAAAAAATTTAATTACAATTGGTGTATTGATTAATGTAACATTTCGTATTTCAACTCTAAAGGATCTAGAGGTCGTTCAACTTGTTGAGGTGGCTAGACAAAATTATGTGGAAGATGATGTCACCCCATCAAGTAAAGAGCGCCACAATTATGTTCTTTAAATTAATGAAATACTTGTAATAGTAATTAAAAAATATTTTGAATTTAACCCATTTCTTTGTTATTGCAGATGACGCCCCTTTGGTTTAGTGTCCTCGTCCTCTATATAGGACTAGGCATACATTGAGATCATGAGCAGAGGGAAGGACAACTAGAGATGGGGGAAATGATGAAGAAAATGATGCTCCACTTAGTTTTTACATAGCTTAAAAAAAAATTAAAAAAATTATTGTAATCTACCTTATTTGATAATGACTGATTTTTATGTGTTAATGAATGTAGTTATGTGCTAATGAATGTTCATGAATGATATGTGTTAATGAATATTGATGAATGTTGCTTGTTAATTAATGTTAATGAATAATATGTGTTAATGAACATTATGTGATAATGAATGAATGATATATTTTAATAATAGATGAAGGAATAAATGAATGTTAGATGTTAACAGGGAATTTAGAGTGATGTTGGGGGGGGGAAGGGCCAAATGAGCTTCCACATTCACATGGTTGGCCCTGTTAAGTGGAGCATATTAAACTATTCTCGAAACAAAGAGAAGCTCAATAAGATAACACACTTTTCAATATTTCATTATGCTGCACAATTAATATTATTGAATAATGTATATTGAATCTTAATTGCAGGGTCCAACAGAGCCAACATGAACAACAACACCACAAGTTGTTGGGTATAATGAACTCCCATATTGTCTTGTATGTACACTAATACTATGAGTTGCTTCTAGTGCTGATATGCATGGCGTGACTGCAAAAGCTGTGAATATGCCTCATCCTTGTAAGTTTTTTTTATTAGTTGACATTTTTTTTTAGCATTTTTTAATTTTCCTTATCATTGTAAGTCTAACCACTTTTAAATAGAATTTATTGTTCTAGTTTTTTACTATCTGCCAGACGTTATTGATACAAGGACTTGCATTTCATCCATTTTTTCAATTAGGTATTATAAAGGGTAGGTTGTATTTGTAAATGTCTCTTTGAGTTCATCCAAATTTTATAACTATTACCTCACTTCTCATTATTGCTGCAACAGGGATTATGGCCAGCATAGGCTATGATTGCAACCTCTCAGTGCCATAGAGTCTCTTTGTTCTTAAAATTGTAGTGGACTACCAAGTACATTTCCTCTTTTGCACTCCAAATTGTAGCGGTCAATTCATAGGACCAAATTTCTTTTGATATCTAGAGGATAGTATTAAATTTTAAGTAATTAGAGGCTTTTGAGGCATATTTGGCCAGTATTTATTTTTGTGGGATATGATGGTTGTATTTTAAGTCATCTTAAGATGATCTCAATGAGTAATTATTTCACTAATGACATTTTTTCATTTTTCTTCATGAATGTTGGCATTTTTTACAAGTTAAGAGACCCATTGAGCACATAGCCTTGTAAATTCATTACTTTGTTAATATAATACTTGATCTCTCTAACAAAAACTCATTATGCATAGTGATGATGATAGCCAATATTTCTCATTTGATGATCATCTAGGTCATATTTTTATCTAAAAGAAACTTATCACAAAAGGGGTCGTGAAGTATCCTCATTCACAGTCAAACCTCACTATAGTTGAGATATCAAAGCTTTCAATCATAGGAAAGATATAGCAACAGTAATATAAATGTCAACTTGAAGAGAATGAGTAGTGAAAATTGAAGTCATACAAAGTTAGAGACCAAGAGTTGCCAGTCAAACCAAAAGCCCTAAATCCATAGATGATACAAAGAGTGGTCAAATAACTCTCCACGAGTGTAGATAGTTAGCAAATCATGGTGATGAAGGTTTTTTAGTGGTGAGATAATCAAAACAATATGAGAAAACACTTAGATAAGATATCATTTTTAAAAGATGACAAGGATGCCATCATTCTCATTGTATGTGACAGTAAGGATATTCACTATTGCAAAGATAGTTGTGAGTAAATTTTTTTGTATAAAATCAATATACATACTATCCTATGCTTATTGTAGAAGCCATACACTTGAGCCAATATTCATAGTGATAAAGGAGCCTTTCAACGTTAGCAATATACATGATATAGATTATCAAAGTTTCAAATAGTGGTAGGCATGCATTCAAGGTAGCTCAAATAGAGGAGATTTGATAGAGCACAAGCCATGATAGAAACCTAGAGACAAATCCCTGTATTGGGCATAGTTAAGAAGGATAGCTAACAAGTCCTAATGATTTGCTTGAATTGATCAAAATATTGTTGCATTATTAGCAAATAGGCTAGATTTTGTGTGGGGTTTTGATCTGAAACATGTCTCACATCATAAAACAATTAATGTGTTGACGTGAAACTATCAGATTTTAGTAGTCATTATATGATTTTTTGTATTATTTAAAATAAATAAATAAATAAAAAATCATTGAAATTCTAATGCCCCTTATATTTGCACCAATGACTATACCATCGGGCATACATCATTCTCGTCGATACATAGTTCCTAGTTTCCATTAGACGGTGTCGGTATTTCGATGAAAATCAACGAAAACATCCGACGAGGATGCTGTATGACCAACGACATTCTCTCGACGGATGAGCGGTTGGGGTGGCACATGCTGATGAAATCCATCGACAGGACTTACACTTGCGGAAAAGGGAACATTTGGTCTTGTCGATAGCCGATGAGGCTATCAGTAAGACATACACCGATAGAGACCTGAAACCTCCATCGGTGTATGTCTTACCGATAGCCTCATCGGCTATCGGCAAGACCAAATGTTCCCTTCGTCGCTAGTGTAAGTCTTGTGAATGGATTTCATCGGCATGTACTACCCCGACGGCACTTGAGACATCAAGTCTCCATCGGTGTATATCTTGTCGATAGCTGACATTGTATATTGGCAAGACATACACCAATTGAGACCTCATGTCTTGGGTGTCATCAAGGTAGTACATGTCGATGAAATCCATCGGCAGGACTTACACTAGTGGTGAAGGGAACATTTGGTCTTGCTGATAGCCGATGAGGCTATCGGTAAGACATACACCGATGGAGACCTGATGGTTTCCATCGGAATTTTGATGTTGATGAGCATCGTCGGAGTATCCGACAACAAGTTTTCGATGACTGCATTTGTCAACAGTCTGATGAAAAAGAGTCATAATTTTGACAAGCAACTGTCGGAATTGAGCCCCAAATGTACTAGTGGTAGATGCACATTTCAGCTGCAAATGAATTGAATTTATTATTTAATATAGTGTATAAAGGATTTTTATTATATATATTTTATAATGAGTATCTCCATGACACTCTGTAAAGATTATGGGGAATGTAAAGTCACAATTACATATCTCTTCTCACCACATTTACTTGTGAAACTATAATAGAAGTTCGATTCATGTATGAAAACATCTTAAACAGTACAAATACTTTTTAGTGGTCATATTTTATTGCACAAGGGTCATCGTAGTTCTAATATAGATTATTAAGTATGTACACTTTATTTTAGATAATCTTTGGTTTTCTCAAAATAAAAATATGGTTCTATTGATGTTGTATTGAATATATTCCATTTTAGTTTGGTATTCATTACTTAATGGAGACTTTAATTTAAATGGAATCCTTTTTATAGTTAGTGGTAGGAGTAGATCAGTGCTATTTTAGGTTATGTATATTCTTCATTATTTAGCATTGTTAACCAAGAAATTATTATAAGATAGCCTAAATGTTAAATACTCAAAAAAATATGTTTAGTATATCTACCCATTGCCATAGTCTATAAAAAATAATTGATTATTGTAATAAGTTGTATGATTTACTGAATCTATAAATGCATCTACAATGACCTTGACCTAGTCACAAACGCTTAGGGTCAAGTATTCATTTGGGTATAGCTACTAATTGTTGTTGTGATGCTATATTTTAAGAGATGTAAAATCTTGTTTATGGCACCTCTAGGAATATAATTGGTTAGGTTTAATTGAAGCCCAAAGTTTATAAGTATTACTCACTCTCAAAATAGTTGCAACATCATCTCAAGAAGGGCAAAATGTAGACACCTATTTTTGTGCATATCTAATTACATTTAATTTTACTCAATTAAATACATATTATGTATTTAAATAATTTCACCATATATCCAATTCTATCCTGACTTTTAATTAAATATATATATCTACTATTTATTTCATTAATTTGTCCTTTGCTTGATCTCACTAATTAAATAAATATTTATTCTTTTAATTAATTAATTTTACACTTTAGTTTTATTTCTTTATTATTGTCCATTCAATCCTACCTTTAAATTGCTTACATGGATTGTAGAATAAACTTTCTATCAAGTGACAAGTATCCCTTTCACATGTTTAATTAATCTAGACACTTCACAAAAGTCAAACTAGCTTTTCATCTCATCCATTCATTTTAAACTAAACATCTTAATCTTAGCTCTTCTCATAAGAATGTTGCTTTAATGCACTTCCTAACCCTAAATTCTATCCATCATGTGACAAGTATCACATGATCACAACTTTGAGCTTAACCCTAATCTTTGCTCTAATTTTAGCCATCCATTGTCAATCTATCCCTTGATTTTAACTTTTGAGAATTCAATAAATAAGAAGTTTCTCACATTATTTACATATCTTCATTCAACATTATTTATGCTGTCCAATTTTCTATCTAAATGTTATGTTCTTCCATAACCTTATGCAGAAGAAATTTCTATTTAATCTACAATTATCATATCCTCAAGAAACAAATCAAGTAAAATTGGAGTGCACTTTATTTCAGCTCTCAATCTAAGCAGAAATAAAAAAATTAGATTAAGATATTGCTGTCTCTATTATATTTATCTTCCATTTTTATTTACCTTCAATCTTATCCTTCATCATGATTTTCTCTGAGTTTTATTATTATTGCTTGTGCTATTGCAGTGATTCCAAACAGAAAGATCCAATTAGGCATGGATTCAAAAAACCTAACGAGCAAACTGTGGATCAAGAAATGACGGATTCAAAACGTAATCAGCAAATGACGACCCAGCGGCATCAATTTGTGGCCTCAAATTCCACCGGTGTGACAGGGAAATCCACTTCATCTTCATCTTCATTCTGAAATTCTTCTCAGAATGAGTATTTGGACCAAACAGAGATCTATCGTCCTCTCTGAGTTTGAGTGTATTGCCCGATTTGAATGCAAGGCTTAATAAACAGAAGAATGACATTTTAGATTTTGTCATCGAGAATGTCAAAGCAACGATTTCTTTTCTTTCCAGTGAAGACCATGTCGATGAGAAGCAACCAAATGTTCGAGAAGCAGTGAGCCAATTTGCAGGGAGATGCATCTTCAGGCATTGCAGATACGTGCAGGCAATATTAGAGGCTTTGGAGGCTAAAATTACTAATATGTGTCTAAAGCTAACATTAAAACCGCTGTTCCCCCTATTTATGGAAATGATCCTTCCCTGCTGTGGCCCTTTAATGTAATTGTTCAGTTTGATAGGACGACCATGGAAGCCGCAGTGAGGGAAACTATTCTGCCTATTCTGTTGGGGTGTCTGGAGTATCTGGGAAACGGGAAGATAATTGTAGAACGAGGCATTTATAAATTAATAAATTCTGCCCATTCTGGTTTGCAGGGCTGTGATTAATGTGGTGGAAACCCTCCCTTTCTATGATTGGAGAGGCATTTATAAAATTTAGATAGATTGCTGCGGGATTAATTATATTGATTTGGGCATAAAACATACTTTTCGTACAGCATGTTAGCCACAGGTTAGTCAATCGCAGCCAGAACAAACGCGTCTCCGTTTTTTTTTATTTTAAGTTATTTTCTTGTTAAAAGTGATTTTTTAAATAAAACATAATGTTTTTTTTAATGTTTTTAATATTGTAGTGATTTGATTAATAATATTAGATCCAATAATATTTAATCCCACAGAGAAACAAAACAAGTACTAGTTCATATATTAGGCACAATACAATTTCCAAAGATATGATCTTAATAATGAGAGAACATACCCTAACTAACTACATAATGCATATAAACCTTAGGTGAAGATTTGGACTGTGATTCAATTAATATTCATTAATCTATTAAATATTTTTTAGGTATATATTTGATCTAGTAAATTAAAAAAAATAGTTTTATTTTTTATTTAATTATTTTTTAAATTTAAAATATTTATCATTTAGTATAAATTTTTTAATTATTATTTTTATTAATATTTGGTTTTTCATATATTTTTGACTTTGCATTTAGTTTATTCTATTTTAATATTTTTTTTCAGACTTAAGTTTGAAATTTATTTATAATTATTTATGTCTTTTTAAAAAATTATAAATAGTACTTAAAATTTATTAAAATTAATTTAATTTATAATTATTTATCTTATTTAAATTTTAATTTATTGGAGAACATTTATATTTTGAATTTCTATTTTTATTTATATAATACATTTAATTTATCTCTCCATCACTCTCGATCTCTCTATCTTCTCATCTCCATCTCTCTCTCCGTATCCACATTCCTCTCTCTATCTCTCTCCCCTATTTCTATCTTCTCACCTCTTCATGCATCTCTCTGTCTCTCTTTGTCTCTCTCTCTCCCACTATGCCTATCTCTATCATTCCCTCTCTATATCCCTATCTCTCCCTATTTGTACCTCTCTCTCTCCTCTCTATGATACTCCCTCTTCCTACATCTCTTTATTTCTCTATCCTTTATCTATCCATCTCTCTAATTATTACTCACACAATCCTTGTTTCTTCTTTCTTATCTCTATCTCTATCTTTATCTCTCTCCCTATCTCTTATTCTCTCTATTACATTCTCTTCTTCTCTTTATTACCTCCTCTCTCTCTCTCTCTCTCTCTCTCTCTCTCTCTCTCTCTCTCTCTCTCTCTCTCTCTCTCTCTCTCTCTCTCTCTCTCTATTTCTCTCCCTCCCTCTCTATCTATTAATATATCTATCTCCCTCTATATCTATTGCAAACATAAAATGATCCTATTGGTAATGGAATCTAATTAGCTTCCTAATTTAAAGCCTTTTTAGTCATGTTTGGATCCCTATAGGTAGATGCATAGTTCATTTTAAGCTATCACTTCTTGATTGAAACTTTGGTTGCACAAATAACATCAATTTTTAAATGGCCTACAACTTGACCTTACACACTAAACAAATGTATGCAAAATACACCAAAAAATTCCCTAATTGACCTTCCATGGCTCTTTAACATACCCATTGCACACCAAAGCACAATTGCTAGATATTATTCTCTTTTAAATTATTATAGTGATAAAATTTGCATCTTTGTAGAAATTTCTAGATTATTTTTGTGTTCTCTACAAGAGTATCTTAATATAATTAGATGTCGATAAATGGTACAATCTCATATAGAGTTGGCTTATTTTATTGTCATTTATCTATATCCATTTACACACATTCCCACATATCTAAGTGTGCCTTATAATTTTTTGTACATGTTCTTGTGTAATTTATATTTATGGCACCTCCATGTCTTCTTGGATCAATTGGAGAGCATGGATTTGATCTTGTATCTATATTTTTAACCCCTGGAATTCAAAAAAGTAATTTCAAATTTGATTTATTTGTGCCTATTTCAGTCCTACCTTGAGATCGATTGACAATTTTTTTGCATTATTATTGATATACTAGTATTAATATTTATTCACATGGACATTAATTCATATCAATTTAAACCATTTAATAAACATTTATATATAAAGATAGTTTATTAGATAAATACTTTAATTGATGCCTTAAGAAGGGACAATGTTTACCTTGTAATAATCATCTAGAAGAATTATGTACCTGATATTTTTTTGATCTTTAACATCTCCAAAAAGATAGTCTCTCTTCAAGTTTCACCTAGTGGTACCTGCAAGAAGTTGTGTCCTTTTTGGCCAAAAAGTGGAAGTTTTTTCCCTTTTTTTTCATTTTCATCCTATTTGACCTAAAGATTTGACACACTTAAAGAGTGAATCTTGAAAAATTTCAACAATAGAAAATGTAGTGCTTGAAGTCTACATTCCAAATATGTAATTTATTTTAATACCCAGATCGTAAAAATGAAGTTTGAATAGGCATTACTAAAACCTATAGTTTAAAAGTCACTTTTTCAGGACCATACCATGCCCGTGTATGGCAAGCATAATTTGACCTAAATGAATTTATTTTTATAAATCTTTTTGGGAAAAGATTTGTAACTCACTCACGTTGGAGGAGAATATTTTTTTGTAATTTTTTTCTACATATTTTTTTTTGTTAATTTTTTATTATGCATAATCATTGTTTTGAAAAATTCTTGTGTACGGCAAGCATAATTTAACCTAATTTTTTTTTTTTTTTTTTTAAACTGTATAAAATTCTCTCCAGTTTGATGCCATATAATGTTTTCTCCAAAAGGCTTACAGACAAAAAAGTTTACAAAAAACTAAAAAGCCCTATTATTTCAAGTTTATGGACCTCTTTCATTAGTAATTATTTTAAAAATAAAAATATTGATCCATTTTCTAAAAAACTTACATATTTAGAATCTAGATAGTCTCTACTATAATGGGTTTTCATTGTTTAAAAAATTTCTAAAAATTTGGTGTTCAGATATATTCTTGAAGTTAATATTTTATATGAAGATTGATTTGGCCTTCAAGTTGTAGGTCAAACTAGGTCCAAGCCAAAGGTTTAGCTCTCCAAGCCATTTCCCAAGCCAAAACTAAAGCTACAACCAAACCAAAGTTTAAAATTTTTAGAAACGAGATCTCGTTTACCTGTTTTGTTTTTTAAAATAATTAAAAAAATATTAGACAAATGAGATCCCTTTTCAAAAACAAAATTGGATCCTGTTTCCCTATTTTCAATTTTAAAAAAAAAACAAAAAAACAAACAAACTCTATATATACATGAAATATAACATTTAAGTACAATTCACATTTCCCTTTTTGTTTTTCCTTTCTTATACTTTAATTTATATTTCATGTATATATTGGCAGGATGTTTGAGAGTGGCTTTAGATCTCTAAGAGTTATAATACAGATTCTAGATTTTAGAAGATCTTATAAGTTGTGACATAATAGGACTTATAATGTCATAATACAACCTATTATGTCATAATAGGTCTCGTTGTGACATAGTAGGTCCTATTGAATCATAATAGGTCATATTGTGACATAATAGGTCCTATTATGACATAATATGACCTATTAAGTCATAATAGGTCCTATTATGTCATAAGACCCCTTAAGAGGACCTATCATGACATTATACCTCTTACTAGGACCTATTATGACTTAAGACCCCTTAGTAGGACCTACTAAGACATAATAGGATTGATCATCACATAATAGGACCTATTATGTCATAATAGGTCCTATAATGTCATAAGACCCCTTAAGAGGACCTGTCATGTCATAATAGGTCCTATTATGTCATAAGACCCCTTAAGAGGACCTATTATGACATTATACCCCCTAGTAGGACCTTTTGAAGGGTATTATGTCATAATCGGGCTGATTATGACATAATAGGACCTATGATGACATAATAGGTCCTTGAAGGGTATTATGTCATAATCAGGCTGATTATGACATAATAGGACCTATGATGACATAATAGGTCCTATTATGTCATCATAGGTCCTATTATGACATCATAGGTCATATTATGTCATAAAACCCTTTAAGAGGACCTATTATGACTTTAT
>NC_081414.1:657262262-657386233 GCF_030272615.1 Cryptomeria japonica
TGGCCTTGCCTATATAAGCAGGCCTATATTCATTGTATTGGTTAATCCAATTGATCATTTTGCATATTGATGAGAATACAGTTTGTTCTTGTCATTCTATTGTCTCTTTTTATGCTTTTCATTATGCCCTTAATCTTGGCAAAATCCTACATGGTATCAGAGCTATTGGGGCTTCATTGATTGGTTTTTGGAGACATCGTGGAAGGCTTCTATTTTCGGATTTGGGGATCTTCATTTTTTGGGGGCATCATACAATGATTTGGACATTACCGTTGAATTCGGGAGACCGTTTCCATAAATTTCAACTATAAAGTCAACCTATTTTGGTGAGAAATTTTTTTTCTCCATTTTGGCTATTATCGTACAGATTTTGAAAAAAAATTTCAAAAAAAAAAAAATCGAAAAATCAAAAAGTGACAAAATCAGAAAAAAATAATTTTTTTGCTGTGTTTGGGGGTCCGCAGAGCTCCCTGTACCCGCAGTCCATGTGTTGCAAGTTGTACCGCGCTGCAGACAGTACCGCATCGGGTACCACCCACCACCGCCGCCGCCCGAGAAATTTCCTGTCGGCCGCCTCTTGTCGGTCTCCGCCGTTGCTGCCGAAGTAGGTTCCCACCGGTCTCTGCATGCTACCGCCACCACCTCCGACATCCTCGACTTCGGCTACTTCCTCCTCTTTGGTGACTGTCTACCTAACGTCGCCGGCCAAAGATCTCCAGCGACTGCCCAGTCACCGCCAACCGCCACGCAGAGCCCAATCAGCTGTCGGGACCCCACCATGCGGCACACGTGCAAACCTCCATATGCCAAGTCACTCGCACCATGCAATCCATCCGTATGCCACTGCACAGTGCCACACTAGCATCCGTATGGCAGCACAGTCATCTGTCCAGTCAGTAGTCCGTACAGTACGAACGCCCAATCAGCAGGGAGGCGAAGTTTTTGCGACGGTCATACAGCTGTCAAATTTAAGACAGTGAATTGTTGATGTCAGTGCCACATTAGCAGTTTTTTGAAAAAAATTTAATCCCTCTCCATTGAGCTTTTTAGTTTTGCAGTCCAACTTTGAAAGGTCATATGTTGCTCATTTTTTCTCCTTTTTTGGTGCAATTTTTTTTGAAATGGGTAAAAATTTCATGATCTTAGCAATGGTGTGGTTATTTTCTGATTTTGGTGCACAATTTTTTCGGAATTTTTGGATTCTCTCAGCTGTACCTGTCCAATCCTCAATTCTGCAACTTCAAAGGCCTCGTTTGAGCTCATACGACCTCCTTTTCAGGTGCCATTTTTTTTGAAAGTGCATATTTTTTTGCCTACTTTCATAATCTATGATCAGATTTTAGAGATTTTGAGTTGAAATTGTACTTTCAGATATTGGTCTTATTTGGCCTATTAGGTACTTGTAAATTGCTTGGATCTTAGTTAGATCTCTTGCATTATCAGTTTGAGTCTCTTTTGGCCTTATTGAGGTAGTTGTAAAATTGTAAATCAGAAGTCCACTTTGCCATTTTTTGCAAGTGGCCCATTGTATACGCACTACTTATAAAGTGCCAAATCATTACTTTTGGGGGGGGGTTCTTTGATTGAGTGAATTTGGGGGGGTGTCTTGTGTGATTGTGCCTCTCTTTGTGCTCTTTCCATTTTTGTTGCAATGAGTCCTAATAAATTTCCACCTTTAACTCCACATAATTATGCATCATGGAAAATTAAAGTATGGAGTAAATTAATGGAAAAGGGTCTCACACATTACATAGATGGAACAATAACAGCACCACTTGATCCTAAGGCTGATCCAAATGCTTAATTAGAATGGCTCACAATGAATTGCATGGCTCTTGGAACTTTACGCAAGTATGTATCAGATGACCTCATTTTTCACTTTGAGAAGTGTAAAACAATCAAAGAGGCTTGGGATATGTTTCAGAAATTGTATGGTCAAGTTGATGAAATCAGAGGTTACTAGATTGACAATGAGCTCACCAACTTGGATCCCAAGAGTTTTGATACAATCCAAGATTATGTCACCAAAGCAAATGAGCTAAGAGCAAAGCTTAAGGATTGTGGAATTGACAAAAAGGATACTCAGTTGATATTCAACTAGTTGGACAAGCTTGCACCAGAATATGTAGCATTTGTGTCTAGCTTCCAAACTCATCGTTTGACAGTGGGGAGTTCTTATATTATGCCTTCATTTGATGCTTTCACAGAAATGTTAATATTGGAACAATCTAAGTCGTTGAACATGGGGTTTCTCAAGTCTTCAAAGTCCAAGGCTTTGGTGGCTAATCAAGGGAATCAAGGAAGTCAACGCAAAGAGTCCAACAAGAAGAAGAAGCACTCTAAGTCTAAGCCACACTAGGAAAAAGGACAATCATCCTCTCCATCACAAGGTGATTTTTCATCCTCTTCCAAGAAGGGGACACCATCTAAGAAGGATAAACCAATTTGTGCATATTGCAAGAAGTATGGTCATGATGATCATCGATGCCACGCAAAGCAAGTTGATGAGTTAACCAATCTTCTTAAGAAAAACAACATCAACTTGCCATCTGCCTACACAAAGAAGGATTCATCTCCTTCCTCTTCCTCACAGTCTAAGGGAAAAGGGAAAGCATTTGTGGCTACAATAGGTTCTTCACAACAATGGATACTTGACTCGGGTGCCTCATATCACATGGGTTCTACAAAGGAGCAGTTTTCTTCATTAGAGCCATCTAAGGTACCTCACATTTACATAGGTGATGATACACAAGTAGAGGTTGAAGGGAAAGGTTCAGTTGACATGGATGATGGAACATTTGAGAATGTTCTCTATGTTCCTAACTTGTCTACCAACCTTCTCTCCATCTACCAAATCACTCACTATGGGAATGGGAAAAAGGTTGAGTTTACACTAGATTCAGTTGTGGTAAGGGAACTTGATGATGATGCCTTGGTAGCAGTGGGACAAGTCAATGACAACTCAAGGCTTGATTCATTCTCCCACTTTGTGCCAAGTTCACCTTCTAGGGCCTTGCTTACTCATTCAAATTCAGAAAGTAAGCTATGGCCTGAGCGGTTTGGTCACCTCAACTACCGCTATCTTCAGTAGCTAAGCACTAAAGACATGGTCACAGGTCTACCTCGAATCAGTTTTTCAGAGGGTGTATGTTCAGGTTGCTCCATAGGCAAGCATCCCGAAGAGAAGTTTGATAAAGGGAAAACTTGGAGAGCTTTGGAAGTTCTTCAACTTGTTCACATCAATGTAGTAGGTCCATTTCCAGCACCTTCATTTAGTAAGGCCCGCTATGTTCTTACCTTCATTGATGACTACTCCCGCTTCACTTGGGTCTACTTTCTCATTCATAAGAGTGAAGTATTTGATAGATTTTAGGACTTCAAGACTCGTGTGGAGAAGCAATCAGGGAAAGTAGTCAAGATTCTTCGCACAGATAATGGAAGGGAATATGTGAACAAAAGACTTGAGGATTTTTGTACATTTGAGGGGATTGATCTTCAGCATTCTATAGCATACACTCCACAGCAGAACGGGGTTGTAGAACGCAAGAATAGAACTCTCAAAGAAATGGCTAGTTGTATGATACATGCACATTCTCTTGATCCCGCCTTTTGGGCAGAGGCTATCAGTTGTGCCACACACATCCAGAATCGGGTTCCTCACAAAGCTTTGCAAGGTGTTACTCCTTTTGAAGCTTGGGCTGGTAGGAAACTGATTGTGAGACATTTCAGAGTCTCTGGGTGTCTAGCATGGGCTCGCATACCTCAGCAGAAACGCAAGGCATTGGAACCTCAGAGTCGGCCTTGCATATTTGTTGGATATCCTGAGGGTGTTAAGGCATACAGATTGATGGATCTAGAGGCACATGAGGTGTTCATTGAGAGGAGTGTTCACTTTGAGGAAAGCTCTCCTAGCTTAGCCTCTCTACCTCCTCCACCCTCCTCCATTGTGGATAGTGATGTTAGTGATTCAGATGATGAGACTCCTTCAACTCCAACTCGTAGGGTTACACCTCCGCAGGGTCCACTTGCAGTTGAGGAACCTCATTCTCCACCTCCACCTAGACCTCATTGGGCTCGATAGAAACTTGAGTCTGCGGATTCTCTTGTTGGGGATCCTTCACATACACAGAGAACTCGATCACAACATCAGGATCTTCCACATGCATTCATTGCTACCGCTTCCGATCCACAAACATTTATTGAAGCATCAGGGGTTCCTGAGTGGGACCAAGCTATGGAGGAAGAGTATAGTTCCTTGATGAGGAACCACACATGGGATTTAGTCCATCTCCCTAAGGGGAGAAAGATGGTTTGATGTAAGTGGATCTATCGGACCAAGTTTGCATTGAATGGTAGTGTGGATAAGTATAAGGCTCGGCTTGTTGCGAAAGGTTTCTCATAGGTTGCAGGTGTTGACTATACTGAGACCTTTGCACCCATAGCCAAGATGAACTCCATTCATTTGACACTTGCTATTGCTGCAGCTCATGGTTGGGTTGTACATCAGATGGATGTGAAGAGTGCTTTTCTTCATGGTGATCTTAATGAGGAGATTTATATGGAGCAGCCATAGGGTTTCATCCAGGATACTTCCCTGGTTTGCAGACTAAGGAAATCTCTCTATGGCCTTAAGCAGGCCCCCAGGGCTTGGTACACCAAGATGGATTCCTTTCTTCTCTCCGCAGGGTTCACCAGGTGTCATTCCGATCCGAATGTCTACATTTTGCGACAAGATGACTCTCACTTGATACTTGTTCTCTATGTTGATGACTTGATCATTACAGGGAGTACTTCATCCATCATTAGCAGGGTCAAATCTGCTTTGCATGACAGATTTGCTATGACTGACTTGGGTCTTCTGCACTACTTTCTCGAGATAGAGATTTCACAGTCACCTTTCAGGACTACACTATCACAGCTCAAGTATGCTCTTGATCTACTTGCATGCTTTCATATGGCTGATTGTAAGCCTGCCTCGACTCCTTTTCTTTCAGGAGTCACGCTTGAGGCTCAGTGTTCTTCTCCACCAGTTGATACCACTTTGTATCGTCAGCTTGTGGCTAGTCTCATCTACTGGACTCATACACACCCTGATATTTCATTTGCAGTTGGCATGGTTTCCCACTTCATGCAGGAACCACATGAGCTTCATTGGAAAGCCGCCAAACGCATCCTTCATTACATCTAGGGTACACATCACTATGGGATTCACTATGCAGCAGGCACAGGACTTCACTTGGTTGGTTACATAGACTCCGATTGGGCTGGTGATCTTGATGATCGTAAGTCTACTTCTGGTTATAGTTTTCACCTTGGTTCAGGCCCCATTTGTTGGCAGAGCAAGAAGAAACATGCTATTGCTCTCTCTTCGACTGAGGCTGAGTATCGAGGTGTTGTTAACGTAGTGACTGAGACCATTTGGCTCCAGCACATTCTCACCGAGTTTGGATTCACCACTCCACAGCCGATAGTTCTACATTGCAACAATCAGAGTGCTATTGCAATCTCGAAGAACCCGGTCTAGCACCAGCGGACCAAACACATCAAGATTCATATGCACTATATCCGAGAGCTCATCCAGGAGTAGGTCATTGATTTGCAGTATTATCCTACAACAGAGCAGGTTGCTGACATATTCACCAAACCTTTCACCAAGAGTAAGTTCCAGCAGTGGCGATCTCTCTTAGGGGTGCGGGATGTGTCATTAGGGGGGGTCAGCTGACTTCTCCTTCCTCTCTTATGGGGGGGACTTTTTCCTCTTTTAGGTTTTGTCCTTCTCCTTTGAGAGTCTTTTGTACATTCATCTCTCTTTTGGGGGGGAGTTTTTTCCCACTGGGTTTTCTCCCTTTCTCCGTTTGTGAGAGATTGCATTGCATAGTTTTGCTTGCATTTGCATATTGTACATCGGTACCTATCATGGCCTAGTAGCCGGGACCCATCTTGCATTGTTGACTTGAGTCTTCATTCCCCTAAGTTGCACTTAAGGGGGGGTGTTGGTGTAAATAAATATTCATTTTGGATATTATTACACTTACTTAAGTTAACTTAGGATAATGCATCTCTTTGTAGTTTGGATTTGAGACACTTAGGGAAGTGTGCACATAGGGATAGAGCTTGTAGGAGAAATTCCACCTTTTGTGGTCTTATTTTGCTGTTACACTCCACATTCGGTAGGTCATCCACCTCTTGTGGAATATTATATTATTTCTCCTACCTATCCCTAGTATTTCTTACCTACCCTTGTTTCTCATTGAGCCACATGTCATATTTGTGTGCTCATAAATACATATGGCCTTGCCTATATAAGTAGGCCTATATTCATTGTATTGGTTAAGATAGTTGATCATTTTGCATATTGATGAGAATACAGTTTGTTCTTGTCATTCTATTGTCTCTTTTTATGCTTTTCATTGTGCCCTTGATCTTGGCAAAATCCTACAATATGCATGTGTGGTTCGTTGATGTAGGATGTTGTAGGTATGGGGTATCGACTCCACTTGGTTTCATAGGTCTGAGCATACCTTATTTGTCGAATGGGAGTGGAGGAGATAGTGGTTGGACCCTAACTTGACCCGTAGTCGCACTCATGTGAGTGTTGTCAGTCGGTCGTCTTTCCCGTTTGACCAGTATGCGAGTCGTACTATTTTAGTATTTTCGCTTTGTGAGTCATCTTTTGATCATTCCTCATTTTGCATACTTTCAATTATTTAAATGGTTGTTATATTGAGTGAATGATACTATTTTTGTGTTGGCGTACTTAGTTGTTTAAATATGCCTTGAGTAATTGATTTAAATTAAATAGATAAAGTTGCTTGAATTGAATGTTAAAATGGCTTAATACATATTGTGTTAAATAGTATTAATATATTTGGCAAATTAGTAAGTATATTCCTTTCTATTTAAATATCAAAAATGTCATGTTGAGTTAAAATCTCTTAGAAAGGGTAAATGAGAAAAATAAATAATAAAGGATTTTTCTCTCTACCTTTCTTTTTGACTTTTGGTATTTAATTGTTAAAAGAAAAAGATTAATTCATGAGAATAAAGTAAATCAGATTTCCTTATTTGTTTAATAGCTTTATTTTGATAGGTTGGGGGAAAACTTTCAACCTAAAAGTTTAGGTTGAAATATTTTTGTATTTATGCCTGTGAGTTCACGGGAAGAGGGGGATTCATTTTTGGAAGGCAAAATTTGAAAATTGTTCTAGAAGAAGGAACTGGGTTTGAGAATTTAATTGCAGGGTTGAAGCTCTTCCACAAATTGCTTCCTGGATAGCTTCACACGTTGGATAGCCTCTTCTTGTATTTTCATCAAAGAATTTAAATTTCTTCCTCTTCTCCCTGTGTGTTGTTTGAAATTTTTGAAAATGATTGTAGTTGTTTTGGAGTAGTTGCTTTGAGATTTAATGGAAATTTCAGTTCAATATTGTTTTAGAATGCTTCTCCAATCTCCTTCTTTGGTTATTTCATGTTTATATTTTAGCTTGAAATCAATTCCTCCATTTATGTCTAATGGATGGAATTGATTTTCTGTGTATATTTTAGTTTTGATTTGTGAAATTTGGGGGGGCTATGCTAGCAAAATTTTGCCAAAACTACCCTCTTGTTTTTCCAATTAAATTTATTCGTAAGTGTTTTAAATTTAGAGGAATGAGGAATTTGAGTTAAATTTGTTCTTTCTCTATTCTAATTTTGGCCCAAATATTTATTTGGGGTTTGCCAATCTCTTTAGTTTTCAGCCAATTTGGCTTTGTAGAAGAATTTTTTTATTAAACTTGAGTTATACTATTCTTTGTTTTGTCACAAAGATTTTGGGTATTTTTTACCAGTCATAGTTTTTTGGGTTGTTTAAATTTTTATTGAAATACTTTATTAAAAAAATTGGTATTTAAAAAAAAAAGAGTTTTAATAAAATATAATTTATTTATTTTATTTGGGTCGCGTGGCGAGGAGCCGGGCTCACCTCGACCACTCTACCCCAAGCAGCGAGCTGCTATCACAAGCATGTGATAGAAGCACGAAGCTGCTAGTGGTAGCAAGCTTCGTTGCCCTGCTATCACAAGCACGGAGTTGCTAGTGGTAGCAGGCTTCGCTGCCCTGCTATCACAAGCATGTGATAGTAGTGCAGTGCACTGCTATCACATGTTTGTGATAGCAGGCAACTGTCGACGGTGGGCCGTGGACAAACTGCCATTCAATTTAATTTAATTTAATTTTTATTTTTAATTTTTTTAAAATTATTTTATTATTACTAAATTTCGAATTTAAATTTAAAATAGAATTTTAACTAAAGTATTAAATAGTATTTTTTAATACTTTTTGGTATTAAGTTTTTATTTTTATTATTAATTTTTTTAAATGAAAAAAAATAAATTTAGTTAATTTAATATTATTAATACATATTTTAGTATTAAGTAATATTGCCAGTCTTTTTAGTGTGGTAATTTTAAATTGGAAATTTATTAATTATTAATCGATTATAACGATTATTATATACATATATATTTTGTTATATATAATAATGGTTATTAATTTATTAATAATATAATAAAGTGGTTTTATTGTTGAGTATAAATGAGTTTTAATTGGGAAATATTTGTCTATTATTTTGTTATGATTTTTATTTCAAATTAACCGAATTAAATAAATTATTCTGATTAGTTAGATCCTTAGCCCTATCAGTGCAATGATGACTTGATTTTCTCATAGTTTTATGGTGTTGATGATTGTTTAAATTGATTGATGAAAATTGTAAGTTATATACATGATTGTTGTTCTTTTAAAAGATTGACTGTGTTGAGTCTTAGTGATTTTAGCTTTTCTTGCAAGGGGGTTTAATTGGTTGTTATCCCTCATTTATGTTAGTTGTCCTATTGTGACGTATTTTGGTATTCCTTGACCAAGTAATGTAGTGTGACCTCGTTGTTGTAACCATGTAGTGCTTGATCCTTATGGTTGGTCAGGGATTAGTATGTCTTTGTTTTGGCCACTTGTATTTGGATAGTGGTGTTATGGCTTTTTGTCTCGCCATAGGGTCCTCGTAGAGTGACCATGTTTGTTAGTGTCCTATTAGAGAGTGGTTGTCGAGTGGGGGCCGCACCCAAATTGGTTGGCAAGATAACCCCTTGGAAGTCAATTAATAATTGATTAGGGGGTGGGTAGTTGTAATATTAATTAAGATATTGTACCCCGCACATGGTTGAGTGCTCGTATAGACTCAAGATGTAGTGGGAAGGCCTGGAATGGAAAACCTACCACCTTGTCTTCACAAAAGGTTGGTAGGGTCCGCATGAGACTTAAATGGAGCTAGGGGTTTGGAAAAGGTTACTAGGATAACCCAGGATGGGGTCTGAGACCTATGGAGGCCTACCTAGGGTAACTATCTTAAGCCATGCGATATCACTCTCTCTTTAGGGTCACTAGTGTATTGTTAGTTTGAGTCACATGAGTATTGTGGAGTGATTTTGTCGAGTGGTAGTGCAACTTCCCATTGAATATTCTTGTTCATAGCTTCATGTGACGATTTGTTTCGCAGGTGTACCTGTGGTTCGTGATTCATGCTCTAGCTCATGTTGGATTTTATTCTTATGAGACCTATGTGGTCAATTGTATCATTAAGTTTATGTAACCTTGTAATTGATATGGATGTTAACTTTAAATGTATATTGAAAGCCATGTATTTTTATGGTCAATGTAATCCTAAGAGTGGGAAGTTATTTATCAGCTTCCATTATGATATGTATAAATGCTTTATTTTAAAGGATATTATATTGTTACTCTTTCATTATTTTAATGGTGTAATTTGTTATTGAATATGATTAGTTTTGTTAATTGTGTAATGTTGGATTAAATGGATTAATCGTAATTGTGTAATTTAACTTTTAGTTTTAATCTTAATTGATAACCCTTTAGGAATTTTGGTGTAAGTCTTCCACTTGTTTTATTTTTTGCAATGTAGTAATTAATGCACTTAAGGTGTTTTATACCTTAAAAAAAAAATTATTTCTCCCCCTTTGTTGCCTAGTTTTGTGGTATTCCTTTGGGGTTCCCGGCGGGGCATTACAAAACCAGTTGACATCAATGACAACTTAATACCAATAATGCCGACAGGTTAACGGTCTCGTAAGATAAAATAATATAATATAGTCACTATTGCATGGTGGGGGGCTAAATAGGTCTCGATCAAGCATGGAGATGTAGGTGCTAAGGTGAGAACCCTAAACATGGTCCAAATTGCAAGGGAGTACAATTTAGTATGCTACATTTATCCCCCACTTTTGCAAGAGTATGAGCTTACACAAATACTCACGGTAAAGTAAATGAAAGAGAGATAAAGAAGATGAGAAATGAAGAGGAAGATAAGAAGGAGTATAAGACAACACTAATTTTGATGAACTAGGCCCCCAATATTAGGATCTTAACTCACTCAAACATTTTAAAGGGCACACAAAACAAGACAAAAACAAAAACAAAAAGGCAAACAAAGGAAAAAGACATAAAAGGACACACAATAAATGCTAAGAACTGAAAATAACTCCTCAAGTCAACTAGATGAAGAGACCTTGATATCAAAATATCTCAACCACTAATATCATTCTTGACAAATGCCATCTCACGATCATAGGTGATCACATAAAAGAGAAAAGTAAGCGTCATCCATGAACTACAAGTAGCTAAGTTATGAGGTCATGAGACGAAGGAGAGAGAGAACATAAATACAAATGAGATGTGTTTATCTAGATGATTCATGAGAAGAATGGTGACAAAGAGAGAACATAGATACCTTGCCTCTACATGTTTGCATCTACATGATCCATGTTGGAGAGGAGAGTAGGAATAGTCTAGCCCTATTCTGCTAGTTCCAGTCATCCTTGTGCATGTGTGCAAGTGATGTTTAGTTTCAAGTATGAAGCACCTCATTTTTGAGTGTGTATCAACCTGTTTAAGACATGCAATATAAATGCAAATGCCAAGAGGTGACTGTGTGTCCAAATGTAAATGCCAAGAGGTGACTGTGTGTGCAAATGTAAATGCCAAGAGGTGACTGTGTGTGCAAAAATAAATTCCAAGACGTGAATGACATATACATGTCTAGTTTTGAGGACATCCCATGTAAGACTTTTTCTTGGGTTTTGATGATGTGTACCCTCATCCAACTCATATATCAAATGTTGCGTTTGGTTTCGGGTGTGAAGCATCTCGTATAAGAATTTGTGTCCTCTAGTTTAGGGAATGAACACCCTGTTTAAGACATGCAAAAATGATATGCAAAAATATAGTATATTATGGTACAAAGGGAGCATTATGGGTGTCCCCCTTAAGATGTCAACTGAACCCTATGTTGATTTCTTAAGGAAGCTAGAGACAAGGATACCAACATTCAATACCAAGGAGATATGCTTTATGCAACAATGTCATAAATCCAAGTTTAAGAGGGAATACTCTTCAAGCAAGGATAAGATAGTTGAAAAAGTGATATCTTGCCACAAGTGTAAAGAGGATCCTTGGAGGAGAAGATATCTTTGCTCAAAAGACCTCCAAGAGGAGTTTCTTGAACAAATATAACATCTTCTACCAAAAGAAAGGAAGGAGAACAAGAACTCATACCTTCCCCCTATTTCTACGTGAAAGAGATTCTTGATGAAGGATGACACACATTTTAATGGATATGAGAGAGTAAGTTTATGATAGGTATACATTTCCTAGTGAGGAAGAGGTTGAAGCCAAGAAATTACACCTCTTATAAAAGATAGAATCCTTGAGAAAAATACAACTTCACACAAGTAATGATACCAAATTATAAGTAAACACCACTAAACAAAGGAAAAGTAGATCCTTAGAGAATATAAGAGAGAGAAATCAATGCCCCCCAAGTGCAAGGATAATGAGAAGAATTGCACATCTTCCAAAAGAAAAAATATTCATAAGAGAAATACCATCTCAAACAAAGAATAGATCCTAACCAAGGAACAAACATGTGATTGCATGAAGGATAATCCCATGCAAGAAGGGACATTAAGTTATGTATAATGGAGCTTTAAAGGAAGAGGTAATCTTCAAAGAGGGAGAGTGAGAAAAAGAAATATAAACCCTTGTAAGAAGAGATTTTACATGAATAAATACACAATATAATCACTTAGATAGATATTCAATATAAGATAATACATTAATATATGTAAAATGCATCTTCATAGAAGAGAAAATATTTAAAGAGAGAAATGGGAAGAGAAAGCTTACATATTCCACTTAAAGATAGATTAGTCATAAAAGATATATCATTTCATGTTATATAGGATATCAACACATGAGAAATGCAACCCCTAAAGAGAATAATAAAACTTTAGAGATGAAGGGAGAAAGGGGGAAGCCATCATTTCCCCCTAAGCAAGAATAAAAGGATGGATTAGGGGGGATGACTACACATTTCCTTAGGAGAGATTATCCACAATAGATGTGCCATTTCAAAATAAGAATAAGTTCTATGCAAGGAATACACATGCATTCACCTGAAAGATAAGCCTATGCAAGAAAGGACATCGATTTATGAAAAATGCACTCCATAAAGGAAATGGTGAAAGTTTAAAGATGAGAAAGTGAACCATGTTGATACCCCAATATATCTAAAATTGAAAAGGTACCACCTCTAATTACAAAGGTCCACCAATTAAGTTAATTACTTGTGTTATAGGGTGAGGAGAAACACGAGGGTGAGGGGAGTGCCAAGGCACTACCTTTTCACCAAGAAACAGAGAAAGATCTATTGAATGATGTATATGAGAACAATCATATTGTTCTTCAAAAAATTCTTTGAATGTTTTATATTTTCCGAGAGAATGAGAACCACAATAATGAAAAAGATAATATCCAATTCATTCTTTATGCTTAGTGATAAATTACACAAAGGGAAAAATAACATTATTGTCATACTTCAATTTCCAAGTTATTCTAGTTTCTAATTGTTCTTGATCATCAATAGGTGTAGATTTAGAATATTGAGATTTAGGACAAGAAGAAGAAGGATTTTCTTCAATGATTTTAATAGTTACATTATCACCTAGTTTTTGTATACCGTCTTGACAATCTGGACAATCACTAGCATCATGATCATGATTTTGATGAAATGAACAAAAAGGAGTCTTTGAAGAAGGATTCCTTTTAGCCTCTTGATGCATCCTTTGTCTTACAAGATGATCCTTAAAGTCTTGAATCCTAAGGAGGCCATCCATAGTAGATTTATGATCATGTCCTAGGCCTTATGTAGTAATTTGTGTAGTAGGGTTTATAGGGACTCTAATTCCTTGTTCAAATTTGTCAAGTCCTCATCCTCTAAAACCTTGTTTTGATACTTTGTTAAAGCCACTCCTATAGGAATTTGTTAATTGAAAAGGGGGAGGAACACTATAATGAATTTATTTGAATCTTATAGTGTAAGAATATTTAGAAGGCATGAAAGTATTAGTAGATGAAGAAGGAATATCTTGGGGAGGAGGATTTTCCATTCTTTCATCATGCATATCCTCTTTGGTTGATTGAGAGGGATGACCCTTATCATCTAAGGCCTCATATTTACTTAACGTTATATGGGGAGAGAGATCATGAATTAAATACATAACATCATCCTCTCTAAATTTTTTTGATGATTAAGTAATGCTCTAGGAGAATAGGGTGATCTAGAGAGATGGAAACACCCATGTCTTGATTTTTCCTCTCTTGTGCTAGGGTATGCATATGAGAAGAAGATGGAGTCATGTTGCTCTTCAATGCTTTCTATGCATTAGAGAGATAATTCATAGGAGTATTAGTTTGTTCTTTATTCACATTATATTCCATAGGAGAGGTACAAGTATTAAATGTTCCATTACCATCTCTATTTTTGGGACCCACAAAGGCTTTTAAATGATCTACATATGAAATGCATTGTTTTAAAAATATCACCAAAAAGTAACATATATAATAAATATAATCTTTGAGATCTAGCTGATGAAATGGAAGAAACTTGGAAATCCTAAAAATGTAATACATCCAAGTCCTATGAATGAAAATAAGTAACATGAAGTGAAAAAAGCCATTATACAACACAAGTATAATAAATGTACGTAAAAAGCAACGTAATCATATCTGAAATAGAAAATAAATCAAATCCATTAATTCCCATGACAAGTATTTAAATTTAGATTGAAGTAAATTAATAAATTAGGATTTTATAAATAAAACCTCTTAATTTATGCAAATTAATAAAATTCTCAAATTAAAAAAAAAATTGTTTTGAGATTTAAATTTTGAAAATTTGAAATAAAATTTAAAAATGAGAATTTGAAATTTGAATTTTGAATTTTGAACGTTGAAATTTGAATTTTGAAACTTGAATAATGCCAAATTTTAGAAAATGATTATTCAAGAAAAATAAGCAAATTGGTTTGTGATTTTTTTTTTTTTTGAAAAATTAGAGAATAATTGTGAAAAATTATGTAATCTCTTACGAAATTTAAATTTAAAATTAGGGTCTTGTGAGAAGATCCTCTGAATTTTAAAATTTAAAATTAAAATTAGATCTAAGGTTCAAATTTTGAAAATTGAAGTAATCAATGCAAAATTGAGAAATTAATTTAAATTTAAAAATTAGGGTCCTTTTAATTAACCACTAAATTTTAAAATTTAATTTCCAATGAGGTCTAAGATTGAAATTTTGAATTTGAATTACTACCAAATATAAAAATAATTAATTCAAACTTTAGACAACCCACAAAGTTAATCTTAAATTTGAAAACTAGGGTTTTTGAAATAAACCACTTAATTTAAAAATTTATTGGAAAATTTAACTTGCAAATGAAATTTTGAATTGTTAAATATGAAAAGCACTTAGATCTGAAATAATTATTCAAAATTAAGAAAAACACAAGTTCAATTTTGAAAATAAAAACTTAGAATTTTAATGAATTTAACCCCTAATTTTTTAAAATTTGCATGGAAATCAAGCTTCTAAATGAAAATTTCAAATTTAAATTGCAAAAACACTCAGATCTGATAACATAAATCATAAAAAATGGTGTTCGGAGTTGTGTTCACCAAAATGTAATGCGCAAAAATTTAGGATTTACACCCAAAATTTGAAAACAACTAATTTTTCACTTAAAGGACATTACATTCAAAAGAGGATGGGGAATTCACTAGATCTACTGATGAATCAGATGAAGACAAAATGCTAAGTGAATTATGATTGAATGTATTCCTCTTTTGTGAGTTGAATTCTTAAAATAGGGTAAATGCTAAAAATTGAAGGAAAAGCTAAGAAATCAATGAGCTACAAATGCACGATTTTTGCACGCATGTAGGTCTGAGCAATATATGTCAGATCAGACCTGCTCCCTAAAATTCCCCAAAAAGTGTTAGGATCTTGGTGCATCACATTGGTCCTCCAAACTTTTCGCACACCAAAGATGGATGATTTGTCTTTGTGAATAAAGCTTAATCTAAAGAGTAGAGCTCCATACATGTTTCCTACACCTAGAAAGAAAAGAAGAGGGGTTGAGAATGTAAGGAAACAAAGGTGTGTGGAAACGCTTCCTATGCTAATCTTGAGAGGACGATTATGCAAATTTCAACTTAACTATTACAGAGATCACAAGAAGCACATAGAGTAGCAATAAAACAATAAACACATAACATAGTGATTATCATGGGGAAAACCCATACGGGTGAAAAACCCCACACTTTAAAACCTGCATAGTATATTAACAAATAAACAAGAGATTACAATGCACTTGCAATGCAAGTTCTTACAAGAGCATCACCTCAACTCAAGCTCAGAGAGACTTCACTAGCATCCTTCTAGCACCGAGCCTTGCAAACCAAACTCCATCATACAAACTCCTCTCCAAGCCCTCATTATATAGGAATTTTACAACCTAGAAACCATTTGTGGTTTTACAATACCATGGGCAAAACCTCCATGACATGTTTTGCCCACCCTTGACATTTGTTTTTCCAAGATAAGAAAACCAGGTTAAAAATAGTTACTCACGTCCAAACTCTTATCCCCTATTTTTGACCCTCATAACTAACATGAAATGTGTCATATAATCTCTAAAAATGGCCCTCCTATATTATACTATGGACATGGCATCTTTTGACAACTCATATACCTTTTTTCAAGGCACCAACACATGGAGAACCTCCCAACTACATTTGGAACAATTTACTAAAAATTGGAAGGTTGAGACACATGTATCTCAACATTCTTCCACTTGTCGAATACCTTGCAAGAGTCAGGGGATCCATATTACCATGGACTCAACAATTAGGGGCCAAGAGGCCCATAGACTCTGAAGACCATCTGAACTTCTCTATGCTCACGAGCTTAGTTAATGAATCAACAACATTCACCAAAGTTTCTACCTTCTCCAGCTTCACCTTACCATCCCTTACCATATCTCTCACAAAATGATATTGTACATCAATGTGTTTGGTCCTGGCATGAAAAGTCGGGTTCTTCGTTAGGCAGATTGCACTCTGACTGACACTATAAATTGTCATTGCACCCTGTTTAAATTCTATATCTCTTAAGCCAAATGGCTTCTTTGTAGGCATGAGTAGCTGCCATATACTTTGCCTCTATAGTAGACAAAGTAACCACAGCCTGTCACTTTCTCATCCAACTAATTGCACCACCAAATAATGTAAACACAAATGCACTGGTGGATCTTCTTCTATCAACATCACCTGCCCAGTTTGAATCCACAAAGCCTCTAATATCCAAGGAATGTGCATTTCCTGTTCCATGAAAACATATAGAGTACTCTGAGGTACCCTGCAAGTATCTAAAAACTCTTTTTACTGCATCCCAATGTGCTCTTCCTGGATTAGACATGTAATGGGAAAGAACTCCCACTGCTTGGGCAATATCTGGTCTTGTACAAACCATAGCATACATTAAACTTCCAACAACACTTTGGTATGGTACTCGACTCATCTCTTCCATCTCCAATGGGGATGTAGGACACTGTAAACTAGAAAGCTTTGTTCCCATTGTAACAGGAACACTCAATGGTCTAGAATCTTGCATATTAAATCTTCTCAGAATAGTACCAACATACTTACTCTGGCCTAGCCAAAGCTTTTTGTTTTGTCTATCTCTTACAATCTCCACTCCCAAAATGTGTCTTGTTGTACCAAGATCTTTCATATCAAATTTTGTCGAGAGTTGAGATTTTAATTCTACAATAAAACCTTTTCCTTTCCCAATAAACAACATGTCATCAACATACAAGGCAATAACTAGGAAATGATCACCATCAGATTTGAAATATATACAATGATCATATTTAGACCGCACAAACCCCAAACTCAATACATATGTATCAAACTTTTGGTACCACATCCTAGGACTTTGTTTTAAACCATACAAGGATTTCTTCAACTTACAGACCAAATTACTTTTACCTTTTACCACATAGTGCTCTGGCTGTGTCATATAAATTTCTTCCTCCAAATCTCCATGAAGGAAAGTAGTTTTTACATCCATTTGTTTGACCTCTAGATCATAAGTTGTTGTAATAGAAAGCAAGAAATGAATGGATGTCATTTTGGCTATAGGAGAAAAAATCTCACCATAATCTACTCCCTCAACCTGGGAGTAACCTTTTGCAACCAAATGTGCTTTGTACTTCTCAATTCTTCCATCTGAACCTATCTTCCTTTTGAACACCCATTTGCAACCAACAGGCTTTCGTCCTTTAGGCAATGGTACAAGGTCCCATGTGTCATTCTTCTTAAGAGCTGCCATCTCTTCATCCATGGCAATTTTCCAAGACTCTGAATCATTCATACCAAGAGCCTTTTCTACAGATTTCAGTTCATCAATATTAACATTCAAAGCAAATATGCATCTCCAATCATCAAGAGAATATCCATACCTTTCAGGTGGTTTTCTTTGTCTAGTAGACCTTTGAACAAGTTCAGGTTCAGGTTCTTCTTCTTCCTCTGATGATTCAGAACTTGTAGAGCTCTCATCAACTTCTTGTCTTTCTAAGGGCCTCGATTCAACTTTTTCAGGTGTAGCAGGCAGTTGAATCACATCTTTCTTTTCTTCCTTTTGTTTTGGCTACACTGTAACAGAAGAAGACTTAGTTTCTCTAAAAATAACACTTCTGGAATAAAATACCTTTTGTGCAACAGGATCCCAAATCTTGTATCCTTTCACACTATAACTATATCCAATGAATATACATTTAACAACTTTGTTATCCAATTTTGTCCACTTCTCCTTTGGCACATGAGCATATGCCTCACAACCAAAAACTCTCAGATGACTAAGTGAAGGCTTGTGGCTCGACCACGCTTCCTTTGGTGTTTTATCAACAAGAGCTGATGTAGGAGACTTGTTTATCAGGTAGCAGGTAGTGGCTATAGCTTGAGCCCAAAACTTTTATTCTAGACCAGCACCACTTAGCATACTCCTAGCCTTCTCCATCAAGGTCCTGTTCATTCTTTCTGCAACTCCATTCTGTTGTGGAGAATACGAAGTTGTCTTCTGTCTCTTAATACGACAATCTTTACAATATGTGTCAAAATCATTGGAAATATTCACCGCCATTATCTATCCTTAAACATTTTATTTTCTTTCCAATCTACAACTCAACCATTGCTTTAAATTCTTTGAAACGACTAAAAATTTAGCTTTACTCTTAAGAAAATAAACCCATGTTCTTATACTGAAATCATCAATGAAAGAAACATAATAAACTGATTTACCAATAGAAGAAATATCAACTGGACCAAATACATCTGAATGGATTAGATCCAAAACACTTGAAGACTTATAAGAATTGGAGTAAAACTGAATGCGGTTTTGTTTTCCATAAATACAATGCTCACAAAAATCAATTTCAAGATTGCAATCATTCAACCCATTAACAAGGTTCTTATTTTTCAAAGTTCATAGACCCTTCTCACCTATGTGGCCAAGTCTCAGGTGCCACAACATTGTCTTCTCTGCAGGCAACTTTGATTTGATAGACAAATCACCCTTGGGTACCCAAAAACCATGACCATCTGCTGAAAGAGACACCCTCTCCTTTTCCAACATAGTCTTTATCACAGTCTTATCAGAAGTGCTATTGCACTCAACTGTTCATGCATCAAGCGGGTACAATGTATCCATTCTGCTTCCTCTTGCTATTACCATAGCACCTCTCACCATTTTCACACCCGCTTTAGAAAACTGTACATGCACACCCACATCTATTAGTTTGCTAACAGATAACAAATTTCTTGCTAGTCCTAGGATATGCAAGACGCCATCAAATCTTCTAGTTCTACCATCAGAAAATTTAACATGAACACTTCCACGACCAACACTATCAAGAAAGGAGTTATCACCCAAATACACCTTACCACCATCAAACTTTTCATACTTACTAAACCAATTTCTAATAGGAGTCATATGGAAAGATGCACCTGATTTTATCAACCATGCATTGTCACCTGCATGAGTGGCCAAGGCTGCAATAAAAGCATCTCCATCTTCCTTCTCAGACTCAGAATCAGAATCTTGCTTCTTCTTCTTTTTCTTCTTTTCTTCTTTACAGTCCTTTCGGAAATGTCCGGGCATTCCACAATTCCAGCAAATTACCTTGGACTTACCAGGAGATTTTGATCTCCCCTTATTCTTGGACTTAGAATGGTCATTTTGCTTTTCATTCTTGCCTCTTTCCTTTGGTCTTCCTCGAACACTCAAAGCCTCTTTGGCATTCAGAGAGACCTTCCTTCTCATCTCCTTAGAAAGTAGAGAACCAACAACATCCTCCATCTTCAAGGCAACTGCAGTACTCCCTATGGCCATCACAAGGCTATCCCATGAGTCTGGCAACGAACATAGTAGGATTTGGCACCTTTCTTCTTCATCCATTGGTACCGCAACTGAGGTCAACTGAGTCACCAGCATATTAAAAATTTCCAGATACTCAGAAATTTGTCCACCTTCTTCCATTCTCAAGGAATGCAACTTCTTCCTCAAGAAAATTTTATTCACAAGTGATTTTTCTTGGTAGATCTCACTTAGCTTCTTCCAAAGCTTCTTCATAGTAGATTCTTCATGGACATTAATCAGAATTGAGTCTGCAAGGCACAATCTTATGAGACCTTTAGCTTTTCTATCCATTACATCATATTGTGCAGCTAAAGTCGGATCTGTGGGCCTCGACTTATTCTAATCGACTGCATCCCATAGATCTCAATCAATCAATAGATCTTCCATCTTCAGCTTCCACATTTCAAAGTTTGTGCTAGAAAAATTCTCTACATCAATCCTCCCTGATATACTTGCCATCTTTACGATCCTGCAATACAGAAATGAAATACTTTGTACAAGCTCCCACTCAAACCTTGATTAGCTCAAAAAACCCTGTACCCAACAAATACAACCAAAAACTAGCCAGGCTCTGATACCACTTGTAAGGAAGCAAAGGTGTGCAGAAACACTTCCTACGCTAATCTTGAGAGGATGATTATGCAAATTTCAACTTAACTATTATAGAGATCACAATAAACACATAACATAGTGATTATCGTGGGGAAAACCCATATGGGTGAAAAACCCCACACTCTAAAACTTGCACAGTATATTAACAAATCAACAAGAGATTACAATACACTTGCAATGCAAGTTCTTACAAGAGCATCACCTCAACTCAAGCTCAGAGAGACTTCACTAGCATCCTTCTAGCACCTAGCCTTGCTAACCAAACTCCATCATACAAACTCCTCTCCAAGCCCTCATTATATAAGAATTTTACAACCTAGAAACCATTTGTGGTTTTACAATACCATGGACAAAACCTCCATGACATGTGTTGCCCACCCTTGACATTTGTTTTTCCAAGATAAGAAAACTAGGTTAAAAATAGTTACTCACGTCCAAACTCTTATCCCCTATTTTTGGCCCTCATAACTAACATGAAATGTGTCATATAATCTCTAAAAATGGCCCTCCTATATTATACTATGGACATGGCATCTTTTGACAACTCATATACCTTTTTTCAAGGCACCAACACATGGAAAACCTCCCAAATACATTTGGAACAATTTACTAAAAATTGTAAGGTTGAGACACATGTATCTCAACAGAAAATAGGTTTTGCCCAAGTCAAATCCTGATTTGGAATCAACCTTGAATGAAATAATGCAAATTCTTGAAATAAATAATGTAAAGGTATACCTCAAATATGCAATGATTGATATCAATGCTTTATTTCTTGAATGTAATCACATATGTTGTATGAAATGGAATGCACATGAAAAAACCCTAATCACACATACATGATTGCAAATTAATGATGTTAATTTTCTCCATAAATTTTGGAAAAAATGGTTGATGTAGACTTGATGAATGCTTGAGAATACTTGACATAATCTACACTTTGACTTCACAAGAGGCTCCCTTCAATTACTTGTTGATGGATTGGATCCCTTCAAATGAGGAAATGAAAGGATATATATATGAAACCATAACAATGTTTTTAATCATAAGCCAACCTATAAATGATATATATTCACACCAAATCAATTTTGAACATTATAATACTACCAATTCATGATCCCAAAATTTTGGGAGAAAAAGTAAGATCGATGTGATTCACATCGACATGATCAACATTTTCCCAAATTTTTAGGGATAAAAGGTATTGTGATGATTAGATGATCCCCAAGTGTATGCGACAATTAAAGGTGTTTAGATATGCGAAATTGGGCCTTGAAGGTCGAAATAGCACATAATTAGGTCTTTTGATGAATTAATTAATCGAAGGAATAAAAAGGGGCACACTTAAGGTAAAGAGACCAATTTTATGATGTGTACAATGATAAAAGAAGACTTTACATTTAATTAAATTAATTAATGTATTGTTAAAAGAGAATTCAAATCCACTTATGCCTCTTGTATCCAAATGAGATTGGTAGACCTCCTTATATACTTGCCAATCGTTAATGTTAATTTTGCGACATAGGCCAATACAAGGAAATGTTTCTCAATTAAATTTTGAATAGGGCAAAGGATTCAAAATGGGCTCCAATTAGGGAGGACCATGGCATGGTCCTGGTGAGGACCTTGGTGCCATGCCTTGGTCCCGCCCCATATTTAGGCTAGGGTTAGCAGTCCAGTAAGATAAAATGATATAATATGGCCATTATTGCATGGTGGGGGTTAAATAGGTCTCGATAAAGAATGGAGATGCAAGCGCTAAGGTGAGAGTCCTAAATGCAGTCCAAATTGTAAGGGAGTATAATTTAGGATGCTACAATTTGTAGCTCAAATGTTCATCTTCTAATGCCCTATAATATATTTATAGATTAGTAAACCCATGAATTGGATTGATGACTAACAATTTACATGAAAAATTAAATTGGTATATATAGATCCATCATTTTGGTATCCAACATGTGGATGACAACATAAGGATGATAAAAACTTGGTTGATGTGAGAAAACCCATCATCCCATTCTCACAATTATTGATATATTATAATTAATTTTCAAAATGCATGATAACCATTAGGAAATGAGTTCAAATATCATGGGAAGCAAGGAGAAACCTACAAATCACTTAATCCATTAATGATGCATGTAAATTTGCAGTGATATGGTATGGTTGAGCAACAAAATTTGTTGCAAATATTGTGTTGCGAGATAGATTGAACACCATCAAGATTAAAAATCTTAACTGTCATATTAAATACAATATATGCTACTTATATCTTTTATTCTCATCAAATTTATCCCTTTTGATTAAATATTAATTCCTTAAAAATGATCTAATCTTATCAAGCTACTTTAGAGATTCAACAAATCATTTATGAAATTTTGGCTTAATTTTATCTTTATTGTTGCAACTTACATGAAAATCCAAACCCTTTTAATGAATAATCATTTCTAGGTGGATAAACCATTTCTAGTGGTCACTATAAAAAAAATCTAATATTGGACAATAGCCTCCAGATATCTCATGCATTTTCTCATAAGTTTATCCACTAACAATTTTGAAGCAAAAAATAGAATTTCTAGACATTCATTCACATCAAAGAAATAATGTGATGAAGAAGAATAAATCATCTCGATGCATTTTCATGGATTGAATAGTCATTACCTCAATTTCAAAGGATCGGGTATTGGAAGACCAACACTCTAATAACAAAGTCTTAAAAAATTCCTAAGCTTCAAGAGTTTAAGAATGAAGGCGAAGACAATTTCCCTCATACTCTTCTCTGTTTGGGCCAAATATTCATAATCTTACATCACCAAGTCTGTGACCCCAAATTGACGTTGTCAGTCAATTCTCTCTTTACCTATTGAAACCGCTTGTAAGATGGTTAACATATAAAGTTGGTAATGGTAAATTACTAGAAATATTTTAGTGAATAATTTCATGGCATGGCCTTTCAGAGAAAATCAATATGAAAGAGATTAAAAAATTAAAGGTAAAAAAAGTGGAGAATAACTAAAATACACACAACACCTTCATCTAAAACCTTTTATCTCCTTCCCATGCCTGATTGGGTTTTTTTTTTTTTCTAGAATCACTAAAACAACACAAACAATAGTACAACTCATAGACCACTTCAGCACTTGTAAGATGGTAAACTACAATAAATATGATGGTCAATAATTTCTTGTCTTGGCCTACATAGTACACCTGTTCCTTTCCACACTTCATAAAATTAAGATAAAATTAATAATAAAGACACAATACCTTCACCTAAAATCTTTATTTCTCTGTAGATTGAGCTGAATGGGATAATGAAAGATAAGATAGAAATTTCTTTAGCATAAATCTATGGTAGAATATTTAGATAGAAAATTGGACAACATAACATCATAATAAAAGAAGCAAAGAAGCTATGCAAGTCAGGTATCATGACTCTACTTTATAGAATTCTCAAGAGGAAAAATCAAGTGCTATACGACATTGATGATGGATGGCTAAGATTCAATGAAGATTAGGGTTAAGCTCAAATTTGGAGTGATTAGACAAGTGTCACATGATAAATTTTATTTAGGTTTAGGAGATGCATTATGACAACATCCTAATGTGAGTGACTAGGATTGAGAGGTTTAGTTTGGAATGAATGGATCAAATGAGAAGTTTGTTTGAATTTGATTAAGTGTCTAGATATAATGATTCTAGACCATACTTAGTCAAAAATGTGAAAGAGACACTTGTCACATGATGAAAACTATATATTATGATTCATGTGAAAAAATTAAGGGCAATGATCAAAGAGGATAAAGCTGAATTGTAAAATTAATTAAATAAATTAGCACTTGTATCTATACAAGGTTAAAGGATTAAGGTAATAGCTTAAATGTATTTTAACATTATGCAACTATTTATATAATAATTAAAATTTACATATGTTTTGACACATTGCATACTTGTCATGGAAAATCTATCACATTCATTGAATTTATAAGAAGTTATTAATAAGATGGTTAACAACCAATTAGAAATGAATATAAACTATTTTCTCACATTTTTTCTATCAATTTTTTTGTGTAACTATTTATATAATAATTAAAATCTACATATTTTTTGACACATAGTTGAGTAAGGTCTTAGTGGTTACCCAATGTTATAATTAAATATCTCATCAATCAAAATATTTAATGAATGGAGTGTTGACAATATAAGTTTTGATCAAGATGCTTTCTCATAGGGGAAGTCTATTGACAAGTATATATTTATTTAATTAACAAATGAAAAATTATCAAAATAATTAAATAAATGATAACTAATAAATAATTAAAGGATGAATGGAGTGATGACAATCTGAGTTGTTGACCCAAAGATATGAATCTTGATGGCAAGAATAACAACACCAATACTTTATGGTCACACCATGCTAATACCTGTAGGGATATATAATAAGGTATGTAAAAATTTTGACCCTCTTTGAGATGATGTTATGACTAATTAATAGTTTTTGGATGTTTGAAGGCCTATTTTGAGTTGGTAATATTTATACACTTTATGGTTAACTTAAGTGCAATGCAATATTCCTAGAGGTGTCCTTAACAGGGTTTTACATCTATTAAAATATAATAATACAAAAATAATTACTAGCTATATCCAAATGATAATTAATCCTAAATATTTGTCACGAGGTTAAGATCAACTAGCTGAGTTAGAGTTCTATACTTAATAATACACATTGCACATATATCTATGCATTCAAGAAATGGGTGGGTACAAGAAGTTGGGTCCCAATTCTGCAGAAGTCTATGAGAAAAAAAAATTGCTGCTAGAAACAAGTGCCTGTTTTTTAAGAAACGGGCACCCATTTAGCTTCGGAGCCCCGACCCATAAAAATAAAACGGGTGCACATTTTGAAAAATGGGTGCCCATTTAGGATTGGACCACTGTAAAGAAACGGGTGCACGATTTTTAGAAACGGGCACATGTTTCTAAAAATGGGCACCCATTTATAAAAACGTGTACTCATTTCTAAAAACGGGCACACGTTTCTTAAAGTACTATAAATTTCAAAATGGGTGCCCGTTTTTTGAATTTTAAATAACGGGTGCCCATTTCATAAAAGATTGAGCGGGAAACACACCTATGCCTCGATTTTGGCTTCGAGTTAGGCTTGGTGGGACCAAGCCTATGCTTGGACCTCCAAAAAAATGGCTAAGGCACTAGAATACCAGATTTATGCCTTGCCGTAATTTTTTGAAGGTCTTCCTGATCATAGTTTTTGATGAAATAAAAACCCATTAGAGGTCTCACTGTCGTAATTTCAAAAATGTAAATTTCATAGTGATATGATTAGCTTTACTATTTTTGCATTATTTATTAATCAAAAGTGGTACCTAAATGTAAAATAGTGAGGTTTAGTAAAACTTTAATAACTTTTTTGTTTTTAGGTTTTTTTGAAAATAAATTATATGACATCAATCTACATACAATTCTTTTGAAGATTGAAAAAATAAAATTAAAAAAATATTATTTTTTCATCAAATTATGGTGGTCATACACCAGATGTTTTGAAAATATACTTTATAGTCAATTAAAAATTAATTAAAAAATATATATTCAATAAAAAAATAAGAAAAAATATTCTCATCAATATTTGGTGTATTAGGTATCTTTTCCCAGAAGGATTTGCAAAAATTCTTTTATTTACATCAAAATATGGTGGTCGTACACATGTGTGGTATGGTCCTGAAACAGGCATTTTGAAAAAGTGGTTTTTAAATGTGCCTACTAAAAAGCAATTTCTACCATTTGAATATTGAAATAAATTACATATTTGAAAATTAGACTTCGAGCACTACATTTTCTATTACTAAAGTTTGTTCATATTCAAAATCTAAGTACCTCAAATTTTGACATCAATCGACAAAATAAATGAAAAATAGGGAAAACACTTCCACTTTTTGCCCAAAAGTGGGACTCAACTTCTTGCACCCACCCAAATATTATACCCTTTTATAATAATATTTTAATTTTTCATACATTGTGGCTAGTTGTGGATATATTAAACATATTTTTTTTAATACCTGGCATTTAGGATAGCTTAAAATAATTCCCTAGTCAACAGTACTAAATTGTGAAAAACATAGACAAATTAAATTAACACTAACCTACTCCAACATCAAACTATTTTAAAAGTGATACTATTTCAATAAAAGTGTTTGACCTTGAACCAATATGGATTAGTGCTTACTCCATTGGGCAATTAAATCATGAATAAAAAATTGAAAAAGAAAATATTCAATACAGCTATAGTGTTGTAAATTGTACACCCTTGCTAGTGTGGTACAATTTCACACTTAGGTTAGCAGCCACCTTAGTGTGTTTGCATCTTGCATTATTATTTCCCTTTAAGAATTTAATTAATTTAATTAAATCTACAGTCCTATTTCATCACTTCATACATCATTAAATTTGGCCCTTTACCCTAAGTGTGCCCCTTTTTATTTTATTCCTCCAAGAAATCATTTAATCATAAACCCTAATTATGTCCTATTTCGACCTTTAAGGCCTGATTTTGCATATCAAAACACCTCGAAATCAGTTGTAACTTTGGGATCCGCTGTAATATCATCATATCTAATGGCCTTGAAAATTTGGTGAGAATTTGGTCGAACTGTGGTGGGAGTGCACATAGTCCTTGGATTTTTTCCCAAAATTTCGGGAGCACAAATCTATGATATTATAATGCTTAACCCCAAAATATTGGCAGGAAATTCCATTCCTAGTTCATCCTAAAGAAAAAATTAAGTCAAAATTAAGATCTAGGGTTTGATACATAAGAGCTCTCTTTCTTCATTTGAAGGGATCTTTCTAAGAATCTAAGAGCAGGGTGTTGGAGCATAAGGAGCCTTCTATGTAGTGAAAGAGAATCCTTTGTGGATTCTTCAAAAATATTCAACAAAATTAAACAATATTTCAGAAAGCATTCATCATCAATTAGGATCCTTGAAGACATTGAAGAGTAATAGGAGATCTTGTGACAATATCTCTCCCATGGGGATTGGTATGATTTCATGTTATTTTCATGTCTTTGTATGAGCTTCTTTACATCAATTTGCACATTTACATTGATGCTTTAGATCATTTAGCATATTTAGTTTGAATCATTGTTATTTACATTCACATTTACATTTAGGGTTTACTCTCATGGGTATGGTAGCTCTAGTTTCTTTCATTTTAGGATCTTGCATACACACAAGGTTCTAGCACACACATTTTTAGTATATTATCGACTGTTTGTGGAGGTGGAAATCACCAACATAGTGGTTTGACTAATGAAAAACCCCATGTAGCCATAAAACCTTCCCTTTTTAATTGCAGGTGCTGAAACAGGTACCCAAAGGCACTTTCAGCTCAGCAAAAGGCACAAGAATAACCCAGAATCATCAGATCTGCCCTAATCTTCCTGGGAAAGGGGCATGGCAGCCTACTCCTTCCTAGGACAGTGGCATGGCATCATGGTCCCTCTTCTTTTAAGTGATTTTTAGTAGGGTGTAGCTTCAAGATCTCAGATTTGCAGTGTTTCAGTTGCAGCCTCCTGTCTGCAGAAACAGGACAGTGGCATGGCACCCTGCTCTAGTTTAGTTTGGTTCAATTTGCAAAGTCAGGTACACATTCAGAATACTTCCCCTTTCATGCTTTTAGTATCTCAGTTTTAGATCTGCAAGTTTGTTCAATTTCAAGTTCATTTGTGCTTCATTTTGTATCTACTAGTCTAGGTGATCATTCAAACCCTAGTTGTTCTCATCATTTGTAACAAGAGGAATATAAACCCTAAGAGGTAATCCTTGGCTCTCTCTTTCTCACAAGAAGTAGCCAAAGTGAGCTATCTCTCTAGGCTCTTTCATATTCCCAATGTGTTGGCGAAAGTGGGATTAGGTCCTAGTCACTTGGTCTCACTTTTCCCACCCCCACATTTTGGTGAACCCAACGTGAATCCAAACTTCTTTAATTCTCATTTATGTTCTTAGATTTGAGTGTGTTTTCTATTTCAAATTCAAATTTACATTTACAAGTTTCAATTTCTTACAAATTTCAAAAAAAAATTAGAGGTTAATTCTGTTAAAAACCCTAAATTGAACTTGTGGATAGCTTAATTTGGATCATTAATTTCAGATCTGATTTTCGAACACATTTCACTCATAAATTTCATTTAAATCAATATTTATAGTTCTTGCATTGGTTAAAATTGAATATTTCTTTCTATTTTGCATATGTTATCATTTGAAAGAGGAATTTTTTGTCATGATGCATTCATTCCGTAGATGTGATAATGGGTTATCTTCCCTTGCTTCAATTTTTCCCTCTATTAAAGAGCCTCCTCCTATCTATGACAAAATTTTAGTGCCTAAAATGTTTGTTACCAATCCCTACAAAACTTTCCAATGCTCTAAGGATGAAGATTTGAAGAGTGATCTTGACAATTTTCCTAAAATGTGCTCTTCCCATCTATCCATCTTAAAGGAAGAGGATGATATCATAAACAATTTTATTAATCTTACTTTACCTTCCTTACATGATGCCTCTCTAAGTGAAAAGGTATGGAGGTACATTGACTTATCTTCTCCTAAACTTGGTCTTACCAATGGGGGCATGTTAGTACAACAAGAGGTTATGAACACTTCTTCCAAAGATATCCTTCCTAAGAATGAATCTTTGGAGAAATATTTTCATCTCCCTCCTAAATAATACTCCCCTCATGAGGTTGAATTTGTGCAAGAAGATTGTATTGTCCCTACTTTTCCTAGTGATGGCATTTCCTCTTTTGATTTCAACAAAATTCCCACTAGAGATGATGCATTAATGAGAAATTCTTGCCCTTCTCCTAAAGCTTGTCTTATCCTTAAAGATGCCTTAGAGGAAGAAGATAAAATCATAATTAATTTCCTTAATTCTCTCTCCCCTAAAGATCCTATTGAAGACATTTTGAGGAAAGAGGATCATTTAAATACATGTAGTGATTCTCTCCTTCCTAAGGATGAATGATAAAAGAAAAATATGATCCCTTCTTCCAAAATTGGCATTAGCAATAAGGACATCTTTGTGCAAGATATTTATAATATTTTTCCTTAATGACCTCACTATTTGGGATGAACCATTAGAAGAAGGTGTTTATTATTATCTCCCCCATAAGAGAACCCTAGCCAAAGAGGATGAAAACATGACTGATGACTCCCTTGATAGCATCTCACCTTCCATAAATCTCAATCATTATCCCTCTAAAAGTAAAGGATCTCCCTCTCCTCAACTTGGTTCTACTCATAAAGATACGCTAGTTCATGGTAAGATTGTTGACATCTCTTTCAAAGATCTCCCTCTCAAAGGTGAGACTTTAAAGAGTAATGTTGATATTTCTCCTAGAGAGTTTATTCCCCATGTAGATCCTTTGGTGATATAGGATGATATGACCTTTCCTACTTTTCCTCCTAAAACGTCAATGCCTACTTCTTGTCTCCCTCCTAAAATTAGTCTTATCCATGATAACATTTTAGTTTAAGGAGAGACTATCAACAATTCTTCTAACAATCTCGTTCATTCTTCTTCTAAGGACACCTTCGATATTTCTAAACCATCATCAATCAATTTGATACATGTGAATGAAACACCTAATAAACACCTCTTCACAGTTCAAGGTGCTTGTCCTTCTCAAAATTTTCAATGTAAGCTTATCATAGTGGTTCAAGGTGGTTATGCTAATGATTATTTTTGTACTCCTAAGAAACCTATTATTACTATGCAAGGAGGTTATCCTACTAAGAGCCCTTATGAGTATGCTAAGAAAATTACTAGAGAGAGTTATCATACCTTTTGTCATACGTACAACACAAGAAATGATAGTAAACTTAGTCCTCCTCTAGTTATCCCAACTTAACTTCCTCTCTCTCAACCTATTCTTCCACAAGCACCTCATATATAAAATCTTAGCAAGGAGTATGATCTCATTGAACAACCTAAGACCACCCCTGCTAAGATTTCTATTTGGGATTTGGTTCAATCTTCACCTACTTATCATGGGATGTTGCAAGATGATTTGAAAAGATTAGATGTCTCACCTGCAGTGACATCTAATAACATGACTTCTTTGATTGATCCTATGAACAAATCCAAAGCTCAAATTATATTCACACGAGATGAGTTACCTTCTCCTGAAATCCAAAATCAATATGATCCTCTTATGATTATGGTTATTATCCATGATAGTGCTATAAGATGAACCCTTGGGGACAATGGATTTGGCCTTAATGTTTGTGCTATGGACATATTTGATAGGATTAAAATGGATCATTCTCTCATCGAATCTTCTTCTCTTACTATTCGAGGCTTTGATAATGTTTATAAATAATGTCTGGGTTTCACAACCTTTCCTGTTAGGGTAGGTCCTGTTGTATTACCTACACCTATTCATGTTATGCCTAGTAATTTGACATATAACATTCTATTAGGGAGACCTTGGATTCATAGAATACATTTTGTCCCTTCAACTTTGCATAGGCAAGTCAAATTCTTTTTTAACAATATGAAATACACTTTGTTTGTTGCCAAATCTCAAGAACCATTAAAATCTGGATCTTCTTGTTCAAATACATCTATTTCCTTTAATGATGTTGTTCCTTCTAGTACTCCTGATTCTTCTACTCAATTAGAATCTCCTCCCAAGGACATCTTTTCTCCCAAAAAAGTGCTCGCAAATGATGATTGGGGATCTCTAGACTTTACCCCTACTTTTATAGGATAATATAGGGTACCTTGGAAAGGATCTAAGACTAAGAAGGAAAAATCTAAGGAGGAAGCTAAAGAGAAACTTACTTTGTCTAAACAACTAAGTAACCATTTTGTGGCTACTTCTAATTCAAATGATTCTTCAAATCCTTCCTCTAATTCATATAGCATTGATACCTATGAGGCATCACCATATCGATCTGATTTAGCATCCCTTTATGGTCTTGGTTTTCACATTTTAGCTAAGAGTGGCTATGATGGCAATGGTTCTAGTGCAAATGAACAAGGAATTAAAGTTCCTTTTGAACATAATACACATGAAGCTTCATTTGGACTTGGATATAATCCTTCTAAGCCCACCAAATCATCTAAAAGACCACCTCTCAATGTGAGTACTATATTTAGTAGTGATGATAACCTCACCTCGATTAAATCATCTTCTACTTCTTCCAACACTTATCCCCTTCATAAGGAAATCTTGGTGATGAACAAATCTCTTTATGAATCTCCTCAATAAATTTTTAATCCCACTTATGAGGCTTTATTTTCTACTCATTCTAAAATCCCTCTTTCTAGGAATAAGGCTCTAATGAATTACACTTATCCCTCTCTTAAAATTTCTTGTGTACAAGAGAAGTATGACTTACTAGCCTATTCTTCTCCCATAAACTTCTCCCTTTCTAAAGACCCTTTAAGCTTCATCATCTTATACATTTTTTTAATCTCACTTATAGTAAGAATTTAACATGTCAAATTCAAATACCGCATTCAATCTATCATGTCGTTAAATAACATTAATGGATATTATGTTGCTCATCATTATGTGACATTAATAGCTCACTTATTGGGGGATCATTGTCATTCATGATGGTACAATTTCATGTGCAATCATACTTTTGGAAGAAACATAATAGCTTATCTCTATCTCATCTCTTCTCCCTATATATACAAGGGGCAAGAGTGATTTCAAACATCTGTCCTTCTTAAGATTAAAATTTCCCCTTTGTGATGTAGTCTCTTCGATAAGGAATTCTTATTGATTGTAGAGGTGTATTCATATGTCAATTCCTTCTCTCATATTGGAACAAGCATCCCTAATATGGATCTTAAGTACATATCCTTAATTGGGACCTCCTCCTTGGTGTTGGAAGTCTTTGATCATTCATCAATTTCTTTTCTTCATTGAGTAGTATCTTTTATAATAAACCCTTCTATTTTGTGCATGTGCATATCCTTGATGATGATCTCTTGCCTTCTTTTATAAGAGTGTTATTATAAATAATATCTTTGATGTCATCTCAATCCTCTTCTATTTTCAAATCTCTTGCATTCATTCATTCTAGAAGATGTTATATTTGTCAAAGACAACTCCACTTGAAGGTAGATGTCTTTTGAACAAAGATCTCTTCTCCTCCAAGGATCTCCTATACACTTATATAGAAAGATATTTATTTTGAACTATCTTATCATTGCTTGACAAGTATTCCCTCTCTTTCATGGATTTATGACATCGTTTCATGATGGATATATTCTTGGTGTCAAAGGAAGATATCCTTGTTCTACTTGCACACACATGCATGAGGTTGGGTGGAACTAACAATGTTCTCACTCTCCTCCCTTACATGGATCACCCAGATAGACTCTGGGGGCTATTTTTTTATGTCCTTCTCTCCATGGGTCACCTAGTTTTAGGGGAAAGATGTCCATGGTTCCTTTTCTCTTCTCATGGATCACCAAAGTGAGTATTCATGCTTTCTATCTCTTCTTCCTTCTCTTTGCATTTGTTTCCATTTAAATCTTTCATCTTGTGTTAGAGAGCTCGAAAATCCTCAAACTCTTTGTTGTGTTGGAATTGAGGCTTAGTTCTCTTTCTTACCAAATGATTCTCCATTAGTTTTTGATCTTGTATCAAATCTTATTGTGATCATTTTTCTTCAATCTTCTTTCACAATTCGATGTTGTAAACATTATACCCTATTTCAACTCACTAAATTAGCAAGCCGAAATAGGGGGGCATATAGCTACCCTTGAATTTTCATCACCTTCCTTAGTAAGCATTGAAGTGATTTTGTGATTTTATCTAACATGTGTTTTTGTAGGGTGTGGATCCTAAATGCATACTGTAGATACCATTGGGGCCTTCATCTGACAACTTGTGGATATATCCTTTTTCAAATGATATTTACTTTTCTTTACTTTAGCTTGTATATGCACGTAGTGTGATATGATAGCTAAAGTGGGGGATAAATGTAGTGTCATAAATTGTACACCCTTGCTAAGGTGGTACAATTTCACACTTAGGTTAGCACCCACATTAGTGTGTTTGCATCTTGCATTATTATTTCCCTTTAAGCATTTAATTAATTTAATTAAATCTGAAGTCCTATTTTATCACTTCATACATCATGAAATTGGGCCCTTTACCCTAAGTGTGCCCCTTTTTATTTTATTCCTCCAATAAATCATTTAATTATAAACCCTAATTATGTCCTATTTTGACCTATAAGGCATGATTTCGCATATCAAAACACCTTGAAATCAGCTGTATCTTTAGGATTCACTCTAACATCATCATATCTAACGACCATAAAAATTTTGTGTAAAGTTGGTTGAACTGTGGCGAGAGCGCACACGGTCCTCGACTTTTTTACCAAAATTTCGGGACCATAATTCTATGATATTATAATACTTAACCCCAAAATATTGGTGGTAAATTAAATTCCTAGGTCATCCTAAAGGCGAAATTAAGTCAAAATTAAGATCTAGGGATTCATACATAAGAGCTCTCTTTCTTCATTTGAAGGGATCTTTCTAAGAATCTAAGAGAAGGTTTTGGAGCATAAGGAGCCTTATATGTAGTGAAAGAGAAGACTATTTTGATTCTTCAACAATATTCAACAATATTCAACAACATTTCATCAAGCATTCATCATCAATTAGGAGCCTTGAAGATATTGAAGAGTAATAGGAGATCTTGTGGCAATATCTCTCCCTTGGGGATTTGTATGATTTAATGTTATATTCATATCTTTGTATGAGCTTCTTTACATCAATTTGCACATTTACATTCATGCTTTAGATCATTTATCATATTTGGTTTGAAGCATTGTTATTTACATTCACATTTACATTTAGGGTTTACTCTCATGGGTAGGGTAGCTTTAGTTTCTTTCATTTTAGGATCTTGCATGCACACAAGGTTCTAGCACACACATTTTCAGTACATTATCAGCTATTTGTGGAGGTGGAAATAACCAATAGAGGGTTTTGACTAAGGCAAAACCCTATATAGCCACCCAAAACTTCCCTTTTCAGTTGCAGGTGTAGAAACAGGTACCCAAAGGCACCTTTAGCTTAGCAAAAGGCACTGGAATCACCCAGAATCATCAAATCTGCCCTAATTTGCTTGGGATAGGGGTGTGGTACCCTAGTCCTACCAAGGATAGTGGCGTGACGCCATGGTCTCTCTACTTTTCAGTGATTTTTAGCAAGTTGTAGCTTCAGGATCTCAGATTTGTAGTGTCTCAGTTGCAGCTTCATGTTTGTAGAAACAAGATACTGGTGTGGCACCCTAGTCTAGGTCAGTTTGGTTCAATCTGTAGCATCAAGTAAACATCCATAATCCTCCCCCTTTCATGCTTTCAGTATCTCAGTTTTAGATCTACAAGTTTGTTCAATTTCAAGTTCATTTGTGCTTCATTTTGTATCTCCTAGTCTAGGTGATCATTCAAACCCTAGTTATTCTCATCATTTGCAACAAGAGGAATATAAACCCTAAGAGGTAATCCTTGGTGCTCTCTTTCTCACAAGAAGTAGACAAAGTGATCTATCTCCCTAGGCTCTTTTGTATTCCCAATGTGTTGGCAAAAGTGGTATTAGGTGCTAGTCATTAGGTCTCGCTTTTCTCGCCCCCACAACAACATCAATAAAACCATTTTTTTATTTTAGTGAAATCAAATAATATTTAAAATATAATGTGCATACTTAATGATATATATCAAAAAAATCATGACCCTTGTTCATTAAAATATGATCATGTTACTAACGTTTTAGATGTTTTCATACGTATATCAGACTTCTATTATAGTCCCACTATTAATGTGGTGAGAGGAAATATATAGTTGTGACTTTACATTCGCCCAAGTCATTAATAGATGGCATGGAAACATTCATTAAAAAAGATATATAATTAAAACAAAACTATACACTATTAATATAATATATCCAATTCATGTATAGCTCAAATGTACATCCATTAATGTTCTAGAATTCATTTATAGATTAGTGGATGCATATATTGGCTTCATGACTAACCATTACATGAAAAATTGAATGTATATTTATAACTATCATTTTGGTATCCAAATTGTAGATAGTAGGCTTAGAATGATAAAAACCTAGATGATGTGAGAAAACCCATCATCACCAATTAACAATCATTTTAGTATTATGATTATTTTGAAAACCAAATGATAGATACTATGAAGTGAGTTAAAATATGACAAGAAGCAATGAGGAACATCATCCAAACATACAAATTTCTTTTACATTAATGATGCCTTTGAATTTGGAGCAATATGGTATGGTTGTGCTGCAAAATTTGTTACAAATATTATACTAAGAGATGAATTAAAAACCATCAAGATTAAAAACCTTAGCTAAGATATTAAATACAATATGAGGTAGAAATACCTTTTAATATCCTCAAATTTATGTCCTTTTGATTAAATAATGATCCCTAAAAATGGTAAGAACAAGCTAATTTAGAGTTTCAACAAATCATTTATGAATTTTTTAATTAATTTTGTCATTATTATTGTAACTAACATATGAAAATACAAACATTTCGATGAATAATGGATTCTAGGTGGAGAAACACTTTTATAGTGTCCGCTATATCTAATTTAGTCATAAATTATATTTGGTATGTATGGGGGATCGGTGAGTTTGGAGAGTAAATTGTGTGGGTGTTTCAAACTTCAATGGTCAAAGATAAATTATACAATTAAGGTGTCTGAAATGGGCGGAGTCTAATAAAAAAACCCAAAAAGGTGAGAGAATTTTTGAATTTCATAGGTTGGGAGTTAGACACACATTATGAAAAGTAGTTGAGGAGAGAGAAAGTTAAAATTCAAAATCGAAAAGAGTACTCAACAAAAAGGTTTAAGAGTTAGGAGTTTCAAGTTGGTGAAGAGCATGATGTGAAGCGATGTTTAGAATTTTGATAAAATCTAAAAAAATTTAAACATACTGGATTAGGATCATAGGAAACAAGTACCCAAGTATAGAAAATCCTACAACTCCAACTATAATGAACAACTTCAAGAAAAATCAAGTCAATAGTAAAAAATTAGGGGATGTGAAAGGATTCAAAAGATAGGAAAAATTTTAATATGAAGGAAATTAGAGGTTGGGCATGAGAAAGATTAAATGCCAAGAAGGGGAATTTTGATTAATTGATAAGTATAGAGATAAATTATGATGATGGGTGAATGATGGATAAACCTACAAGTTTAAAATTCCAACAACTTGCATAGACATAGGATTTGATTAGAAAATACCTTAAAATTATAACTTTTTGGACTTCTTGCAATTATTAGCACTTGGAGAATGACACACAACAATACATAGAAAAAAATTGTCTCACATGGGAAATTAACTAAGACTATATCATGGTGGTTATAGTTGATTATTTTAAAATAGTTGAGACAGACAAAAGGCAAGGGAAAAGAAAAATGGAATTACAAATTGAAGTCCCAACAAGGGTAACAAAAAGAATGATTCTATAGCATAACACTTAAGAGTTATTAGATATAGTTAAAATAGAAGTGATGCTCATATATCTATTCAAGTCATGTGATAATAAATGATCTCAAATGTGTATCAAGGTCACTCAGAATCAAATATTAAGAAACAAGGCGCCAGAAAGAACATAACTAATGGATTTACAACAATATAAAAAATCTATGGTGTATATTGAGCATCTTTGATTTCATCATTGCCTCACCTATTGGTCCTTAATTCTATTATATTCTCTTGTTAATACTATTATCAACTAGTAGATCTAGGGTAGAGGATGGATATTTGATAAGAAAATGGTGAACGCCAATTCAATATGCATATGAATGGGTGCAAAAAGTATTAGTGTATTCATGAGAATGGATGGATGTTGGTTATGTGTGAAAAATATGAGAGATGGAAGACATAATAAGCTAGGAAACGGACATAGAATAGGAAGTATAATAAGGTGCATGGATGGAAATGGATTGAGGTATTAAGAAAGAAATAGATATTGTATAAGAAAGGATGGAAGATGTAGGAATATAGTGAAAAAAAGGTGTTAAGATTAGTTGGTTAGTGGTGGATGAGATAGCCATGAAGGTAATATAGAAGAAGGTTGGAAATTGGAGAAAGGATAAACAATGAATATTATGTACTAGTGTAAGTATGAGAACACTAGGTAATATGTGAATACTGAGAATTGCAGGTTTGAAAAGGCGAGGATTTTGTAGATTTTGTGAATTAGGGATTTTTAGTTTTGTTAAGCTTGGAAAGGTTTGAATCCCTCAATTTTAATCATCTGGCTATTACAGTAAGTCTTTTTTTTTTTTTGCAAAGAGTGGCCACAACAGGTTCCAATTGCATGTTTAAAGACACAACGTTTTTCATATTTTTTTCCTAGCTGTGAATGGAGGTCCCTTTTTTTTTAAGAGTAATAAAGGGTTATTGGTTGTTTAGGTTTTTTCTAGGTCATGTTAGTATGCTCTAAACTATTTCAAATAATATATATTTGTCATGGACTAATTAAGAAATTATTATAGGTCTAGTACTAGGTTAGATTTTTAAAACCTATAAAAATAAATTTAATTAAATAATTTAAAAAGGTTGGACTTAAAAGACAAAAGGTCAATTAAGAATAATATTTTTAAAATGTCTAAGAATTATATTTTATTTCATGATTACTTTTTTTCTTTTAGTACATTTCCATTCTATATTATAATTAAAATTGTTTCCTACTGAGGTTAAGAAATTAAATTAACCTCAATTATTTTATTTTTATATTTCACTCTTTATTTTTTAAGGAAAGAAATTTATTTATCACTCTAATTGATACAGATTGCCATAGTAGGAAATAGGGAAATCTACAAAGAATGTAATGAGCAACCATGAACTCAAATTCTAAGAAAAATTCCTACTGAACCAATAAAGCAAAAGAGATGAAATTGGAAAATGTAATCATGAAAGAGAAAAGTGTTAGTTCAGTGGGGAGAAGATTTTAGAAAGTGGAGGAGTTAAGTAGAAATAGATGGAAGAGTTTGAGTGGTGAGAGAATTTAGAAATGGAATAGTTACAAGGTTAAAATCAGTAATTTAAATTTATTAATTTCATCCACATTTAGGATAATTAAATAAATTTCAAATTTTTTTAATTGTGAGAATTGAATTAAGGGATTATTAGAATAGTTAAATAATAGTAGAGGAATAATTAGTTAGGATAATTAAACAATAGGGATTATTTAATTAAAAGTGGGATCAAATAATCTAGATAATTATTTAGCTATAGAAGTATAAATAGGTTGAGTCATTAATGAATCGAGGTTAATTGATTAAAGAGAGATTAACAATTATTTAATTATATTGAATTAGAAAAAGAATATTAGTGCTAATAAAACTATTTAATTAGCTTAGATGAAATGTTAGTGAAAAATGTCATTGGAAACCTAGGACAGTTTTGAGTGTCCACACAAACATTAACATAGACTAATATTCATTTCAAAATGGTATAGATAATTTTCAGCTCTTTAGTTTGTAAAAGTTTAATAACATGTTATTAGTTATGGATAGATATTTATTTTGATAAAGAGGGATGAGTTATTGAGTTTAGTTATAATATGGATTTGTTTATTTTCAAATTCTTAGGTGCATTTTTCTAGAAATATTATCATTTATTTTTATTGAGACCAACATGTAATAATTTTAGTATTGAAATTTTTTGAATGAGTTTTGCATGCGGTTGGAAGGAATCTCTTGGTTTAAAGGTGAAGGTGTAGGGTACTCTCCTATTGCAAGAATGCACGCATGAAGATTGTTCCAAATTAGTGTTAGTATCATGTGGGGACTTACGTGTGGATGGTCACCTCCTTACCCCTAACATCCATGATGTGGTATACCTCCAAGTGATGGTGGTTCCTTTCCCTTGGTATTTCTTCATTCTTCTCTAGACAAAAAATGTGTGGAAAATCAGAAGGTTGTCATTCCCAAGGGTAAGGTAAGTGGTTCCTTTCACTCTTTGAATATGTTTTATGTCAAGAAATCTTATGGGCTTTAGAAGCATATTTTCAATAGTGAGCAACATGCCACTACTAATATAGACTTTGCAAAGTGTTCTAAGACTAGAACACGTTTAGATATTAAAGACCCTTCCTTGGATAGGAATTTTGCCAACATGGAGAACTTCTTTGTTGGTAAAGTCATTTGAAGATGCCCTAATATTGTTGTTGTGAGAAAATGGGTTGCTTCTTAGTGGGTTAATAAAGGAAGTAAGACCATTTTTGTGCTACCTAAAAGGTTTTATACTTCACATTAACTATGTTGAATGGTCCTTGATTCTTTAGTAAGAAGTACCTCCTTTTGTGCAAGTGGTGTTCGGGCTTTGATCCTTCAATTCATTTGGCTGACACCATCCAAACTTAGGTTCATCTATTGGGGCTGCCATTGAAGTTCTAAGATAAAGAAATTATTGTTGGGATTACTAACTCCATCTATTTTCTCTCTCTTGGATATGTCACCAAGAATGGAGCTAGGTAGGTCTTTGCTTGCTCTTATGTGTGTGTTGCACCTGAAGCAAAGTTACCATAGTGGATTGTATTGAAATATCAAATGGGTAATTGGAACCAACCTTTGGAATTTGAGAAATTGACTCACTTTTTCCAACTTTGCTTGACTATAGCGCACTTATGTAATGTGTGTCTAAGAGGTGGTCATTAGAAGACTAGTCCACTTCCCCATTATAAAGGGAAGGACCTTATGGCTTCAATTATAGTTCTTGAGGCTAGTGGCTCTATTTATACTTTTGAGAATTCAGTTTGTTTTTCAATTGTTTGAAAGTTTTTAGAGGAGAAGTACTCCCCTCTGGATCCTCCAAATAGTGTGATTACATTAATGATTTCAACCTTGGTGAAAGATTTTTTGGTCTCATTTTTTGGATATCTATAGACAAGCCCTTATTAGTATAGGAGATCAAGGATTGGTTGGATTGGTAAATTGATAGAGTGATAATTCTATTGGGAATGTCTACATCTAGTTGTTTGAGGAGGGGGAGTAGAGGTGCATTAGAATATGTGTGGTTGATATATTTAGGTGAATCATTCCACATGAGCTCACATTGGGGTTGGTTCATGAATTATGAAGAATATGATGGAGGGAAGGTGTATCTCAATGATTATTATCATCTAAAGATTATTGATTGTGGAAGAGTAAATATTAGATTCATTGATGGTAGAGTGAATGGGATCGATGGTGTCCTACATATCTTGGGTTTGGCATGGAACCTACTTTTTGGAACTAAATTAAGTGATGTGGGTGTGCACATTATTTTCTCACAAGGTTCATGCAAGATGACTAGAGGGGATATGGTGCTTTCTAAGGATGTTTGAATTGGCATCTTGTATAAGTTGGATATATGCAATGTACAGTGTACTAGGTTTTCTAAGGAGTCAAAGTAGAGGACTCTAGATTCTTCATCCACACTATCAGTTGAGATGTGAAGAGACATATTACTTCTACATCTAAGGGTCATACTTTATAGGTACCTAAGGGTGCCAATGCTTTTGACATGAAACTTCTATTGAAGAAGAAATTATTATGGCACCAAAAAATTGGTCAAATTTGTAATAAGGGTCTCAAAACCCTAAAAAAAAAATGCCTCATAAAGGGGCTTGATTATTATAATATTGAGTTTTATTTTTGCAAACATTGCATTTATGGAAATAAAAAATATGTCTAGTTTTACTTTATTTATTAAAAAATTTCTAGGTTTTTGGATTGATACATTTTGATATTTTTGGTCTTGTTAATGTCCACACAATTTCCAAATCTATGTATTTTGTATTATTAATTGATAAATATAGTAGATGGACATTTATTTTCTTAGAAGAAAATTTGAAGTCTATAGTCAATTAAAGGAGACTCTTATTGAGAATTAGACTTATAGAAAGATTAAGTGTTTGAGGATTGACAATGGTGGTGAGTTTTATTTGGTATATTTTGACAGGTTTTATGAGGACCATGGGACTAAGAGGCATAAGAAAAATCCATACACCCATCAAAAAAATCAAGTCATAGATAGGATGAACAAGACATTGATAGAGATGGTTAGGAGTATGCTTAGTGGTGTTGGCCTTAATTTTTTTTGGGCCAAAGCTATAGCCATTTTATGTTATTTAGTAAATAGTTCTCCTATATTAACACTTGTTGATAAATACACTCCAATGAATAAAGTTATTATTATTTACGAATGGTGGTATTTGATTCACAAATCGGAGATTAATTCTGAAAAGACCCCACATGCTTTCTGGGTTTTTCTTGTTGCTTTTAACCTTGGGGTTTCTAAATTCTGTAGATCATATCTCATCTTGGGTTTAGATCTGTTGTGTTTCTAGATATCAAGGAGGTTTTGATTAGTGTTGTTGGAGGTGTGATGGGAGGAAAGAGGAAGAGAATGGATCCCCTATCCTATGATGAATGGAAGCAAAAGCCTAAGGTGTGGGAGGTTTTGGATGCTGGTAATATGACTGGCTTCATGGAGCATCTACAAGGTTGGAACCCCTCCATTACTAGAATCTTTAAAAAACATTGGAAGGACGACAAGATTAATATTTACGGATGGAAGGTAAATATCGACAAGGGTGTTATTGTTGATATTACTGGTCTCACCCTTGATGGTAGGAAGTTTTACAGAGACTAAAAAACTCACGGACTCTACCATCAAAAGATTTCTAAAAGAGGAGGCTGAAAAGGCCAAATTGGTAAAGGGCAATAAGACCTACTACTCTCCCAAGGTGATAAAGAGGGTCTAGAGGTGGGTTTTATTTTCTATTATGCAGTACATTACTCTAGATAGGAGGTTTACTCGGGTCTATGGGTATCATTTTGTGATGTTGAATTATTTTTATTATAAAGAGAAGGTATCTATTCCTTTCTATCATCTTTGTTCTTTGAATACTAGTATTAAGAATGCTAGGGCTAATCCAAATACTAACCCTTTTCTCCATGAAGGGTTAATGGTGTTATTGTATGATTATGTAAAATCCACTTCCATACAACAAACCATTTCTGACCATTTTGCCTCAAAAGATTACATGCATGATTCAGATGAATAGGAGGAAGGAGGGTCTGATATGGAATTAGAAGAGGATACGAACATGACTACCCCTATTAATAATACTAACAAAGGTAAAGGCAAAGAATAGTGACTAAGAATAGGAGAAAGAAGAATCAAGAGGAGAAAAGTTGTATGAGGAAGAAGATGATGATGATGAGGGTATGGAGACAAAGAATGAGGATGAATGGGTTGCCTCTCCTCTAAAGAAGAAGACAAAGATTTAGCCTTCCATCTCTGCCAAAATCTTGGGGGATGATGTGGGCAATTCCAAAGTTCTCTCCCCTCCTTTGGCTTCTAAGAGCCTTGTTCGACCTGTTGATTGTATACTTAAGGACGCGATAGGTGAGGGTTTCTCTCCCATCAATAATAAAATCCCTGTTGTTGATTTAGAAACCCCTAGAGAAGAGGCTACTTTACTAACCTGAATAATAACAATGGAGACCCTACTATCAATGTGTTTCAAAATGCCAAGGATGGGATGCTAGTTTTCTACAGGGTAATGAAATGGGTCTTTCTTGAGGTCAAGGACATAAAAGCCAAGCAAAATGCTTCCTCCAACAAGATTGAAATTATTGAAGCCATGAGCACTGGTAAGATTAGCTCTTTCCTTGATAATTTGAGGGAGTTGATAAAAGAGGTTAATGATGCTGAAGCCATCACTAATGCTTATGGCTCCAATTTTAAAGTGGTGGAGGCTAGGTTTAAATATTTGGAGAGGAGGGTTTTCAATTTGGAGGGTACCCTCAAGAAAATTGGGGAGAAGAGTTATTAAATACTCAAGGCCTCTATTGAACACCTTAAAGATCTTGATCACCAAGTTGGACCAGGTCAATTGGGAGAAAGCTATTGTTGAAGTTATGGAAGACAAGAATACAAGCATTGAAGATGCTTATGCTAGTCTAGGTAAGAGAACACATGCAAGTAGGAGGAAGAAGGAAATGCATGCTAATAAGGAGATCGAAGAAATTAAGAGTGGAGCTGGCTCTATGGATCAACTGGAGATGGAAGCTATGAAGCTCCTTAAAAGTTTCACTTAGGTCCATTTCTTGGTAGATCCTCTGTTGTCCCTTGTGCGCCTGTGTGCTATCCTTTTGCTAGTTTTTGGTCCTTCCTTGGCTTTTTGTTTGTTTGCTAGTTTTTTTATCCTTTTTTTAATGTTTTATTTATGTGGGTCTATATAGTTCAATATTTTTATATAATGTTGTAAAGGATCTCGAGGTCCCTTCAAAACTTGTTTTTCACTTAATCAAAAAGACTTGTTGATAAAACATATATGGGGGTGTTGTTAGGAAATAATCCTTCAATGAAACGTCTTATAGTATTTGGGTGTGAAGCTTAATATGCTCATGTTTTGAGTGAAAGGAGTTCTAAGCTAGAGAACAAAGTAGTGAAATGAATCTTTATCAATTATGGTGTTGGTGTAAAGGCTACAAGCTTTGGGATCTAGTGTTAGATTTTAATTAATTTATCTATCATAAATATTTTATTTTTAGAGAGATGAAACCTTCCATTATTTACCTATAGCCAAAGTAGAGCAGAAGTAAAACAAGGAAGCAATTTAGTTTCCTTCAACCCCTAAGATAGAAGAACTATGATCTCATAATGGATTTTATGATGAAGAGAGATCTAGTAGCTCTGAAAGTTCAAAATAATATGAGGAACCTCAACCTCAACCTTTGAGGAGGTCTATAAGAATTAGGTGACAACCAAATAGGTTTGGTTATTCAATTTTAGATTCTAGTTATATTTTCTTCAATTGCTAACAATGATGATCCTAGGATTGTGAGAGAGGCTATGGGTATGAGTGATGAAAGTTCCTGGATGAAATCCATGGATAAAGAGATGACATATTTGAAGAATAATACTACATGTGATTTGTTATTCTTGCTCAAATGATGCAAGCCTATGTGATGAAAATGCGTGTTCAAGAAAATGTGTTGTCTCGATGGTAGTGTTGAGAAATATAAATCATGATTGATCAAGAAGGGGTATTCATAGGTTGAGGGAATGGAGTATGGTGAAATTTTTTCTCCCATTACAAAGATGACATTCGTTTGATTCTTGTTATCACTTGCTACAACTGATTCTTGTTATCACTTGCTACATCTTTCAAGAAAAACAGAGGATTCAAGATATGATTGAAGTCTTAATTCATATGTGATTCAACATGGTATGGTGCCTCTTGTTTTTGATGAACTAAAATTGCTAAAAGTAGAGCTTGAAGAAGTTTTGTCTAGAGAAGAAATCTATTGGAGACAAAAATTGAGGGAGATCTCGCTTTCAGATGGTGATAGAAATACAAAAAAAATTCACTCTTCAACAAAAATTAAGAGAAGTGAAAATAGGATATCTTGTATTGAGTGTCCAAATGGCAGACTTTTAACAGAACAAGAGGATATTGCTTCAAAGGTAGTTAGTTTTTTTAAGTCACTATTGTCTTCGGAGCATGGAGATCTTCATAATAACATTTCTTCTAATATTCCTTCTTTAGTATCTTCAGAAGATAATAAAATGTTGATGTCTTCTTTTTCTTTGGATGAAGTTAAGAATGTTGTTTTTGCAGTGAACCCTAATAAGGCTCTAGGACTAGATGGCTTTACTCCTTTATTTTTTCAGAAATGCTGGGATTTTGTGGGAAATGATGTTTTATTGGCCCTTGAGGAAACTAGAAGGAATAGGTCTGTTTTGAAAGAGCTTAATAATACAATGATTGTAATTATTCCTAAAAAAGAGGTTACCAAGACATTTTCTGATTTTCGCCCTATTGCTTTATGTAATACTTTGTACAAGATTTTTACCAAGGCTATTTCTTTAAGGTTGGCTAAAATTTTACCTAAGATCATTTCTTTAGAACAAGGTGGTTTTGTTCCAGGAAGGGAGACAATGAAGGGAGCTTTAGTGGCACATGAGGTTCTGCATTCTATTTCTACTCAGAGAATCTCAGCCATGATCCTCAAATTAGATATGATGAAAGCATATGATAGAGTAGAATGGGGGGCATTGTGTGTTGTTCTACTTAAATTGGGCTTTTCCAAGGCATGGGTCAAATGGATTCGTGCTTGTATTTCTTCTACAAGGCTCTTAGTTCTAATTAATGGCTCCCCTTGTGGTTTTTTCTCCTCTTCTAGGGGTTTGAGGCAGGGGGATCCCCTATCTCCTTTCTTGTTCATTCTTCTAGCTGAAACGTTCAGTTGGGCTATAAGAGCCGCTAAGCTGGGAGGGCTTTGGAAGGGAATTAGGATTCATAATGTTCCACAAAGCATTTCGCATTGCTTGTTTGTAGATGATACCTTGTTATTTGGTCAGGCGTCTTTGGGTGAGGCAAGAGTGATAAAGGGGATAATATAGAATTTTGCATCCTTTTTTGGTAAGAGAATCAATGTTGATAAGTCAAAGATTTTTTTCCTTCATGCTTCACAATTGGTTCAGGATAGATTGAAGATTTTTTGGGGATTTGCATCTGGAAATCTTCCTTGTTCTTATCTTGGTATACCTTTGTTCATTAAGTAGGATAGAGTTGAGTTTTGGGATAAGATTATTTCAGTTATCTCTAGAAGGATCCTATCATGGAATCATAGATGGTTATCTTTGGCTTGTAAGATTTTTCTTATTAAGTCTATCCTAAACGATGTTCCTATTTATCTCATGTATGCTTTGCACTCTCTGAAAGCCACTCTTGTTAGTTTGCAAGATACTCTTAAGTCCTTCCTTTGGAGTAATAATAAAGATGGTAAGAAGAAACTCCCTTTGGTAGCATGGGATAAAGTTTGTTTGCCTAAAAACCTTGGGGGCACAGGCATTAGGAGTCTGGAAAGTTAGAATTTAGCCTTAGGTGCTAAGTTGGTTTGGAAATTGTATGAGAGACCATTCTCCTTTTGGGCACAAATTATGTTTGCTAAATATTTAAATAACAGACCTAGAGAATATGTTTTTCAAGTTTCTAATTTACCGTCCGGTTCAGCTATTTGGAATTTTCTAAGTAAATGTAGATCACTGATTTTACCTCATCTCTCATGGATTGTTCATAATGGTAGAAAGGTCAGGTTTTGGGAGGAATTTTGGAATGAACATCCCCCTCTAGTGAACTTGAGGGATTGGTCTCCTTTAATTTCCACTCTTTCTTCCCTTTGGGGTGTCTTTGTGGCTGATTATTTTGAAATTGAGTATAGTGGGAATCTTAAGGTGGCAAAATGGAAATCGATTGAGTTTCTAGATATTGATCAAAATGTGAAATTGGAATATGAAAAGATGTTGGTGGAGAGAGTAATAATTCTTTCTGATGCTGACGATTAGCTTATCTGGACAAGGAATATCTCTGGTAAGTACATAGTTAAGGATTGCTATAATTCTCTCTTGGTTGCTAAAGATTTATCTACTTGGCCATACAAGCTATTTTGGCATATGGCTTGCCTCCCAAAGGCTGGTGCTTTTGCTTGGTTAGTAGTGCAGGACAGGGTCCTTACAGGATTGAGGTTGGACAGGTTGGGTATTACTACAATATTTTCTTGTGTCTTTTGTAATAAAAATTTAGAATCCTTTGCACACTTGTTCCTTCACTGTGATTTTGCCTATGCTTGCTGGCAGTGGTTGTTTGAAAAGCTTAATCTCTCCTTTCTTATTGGTAAGGATTTCCTTTCCCACTTTAGAGCCTAGCCTCTCCTTTTTGCCTCATCTTTCTATGCATGTCTTTGGATTATTTCTCCATCTATTGTGATTTGGAATATTTGGTTAGAGGGTAATAATAGGAATTTTAAACAAACAAGTTCTTCCTTGGTTGAGGTTTTATTGAGGATTGAATCTTCCATCTCTGAAGTTGCTTTGTCTTTTATCTATAAGAATTTGGAAACCCTTACCTCTTTTTCTCATTGGGATGGTAGGGTAGCTCGAGTTTGGAGAATGTTATCAATCTTACCTTCTCATGGATCTATTTTAAATAAGACTAATGGTATAAGTAAGAGAAATTTTGCTTGTTGGAAACCTCCTCCACAACGGCACTTTAAATTGAATTTTGATGGTACTTCTCATGGGAACCCTGGCTTGGCAGGGGTAGGTATGGTAATTTATGATCATAAGGTAAGATTTATTCAAGCTCATTGTCATGCGATTGGTTTCAAGTCTAACAATTGTTCATAATTCTTTGCTTTGTCTTTTGGTTTGGATATGGCTATATCTTTGGGAATTAAGGACTTGATAATTGAGGGTGATTCTATGGTTATTATTCAAAGTGTCATGAAAAAAAAGTCGAATTGTTGGCAATTACAATATATACTTGATCATATTTTACAAAAATTAGACTTTTTTGAATCCTTCTTGATTTCCCACTGTTATATGGAAGTGAATAAGATTGCAGATTTCTTAGCTAATTCAGCCATTGATAGTGATGCTAATATGTGGGAGGTAAGTGTGGATGAGATCCCTTCCTCGGTTTTGGAATTCTTGAAGTAAAGAAGGGCATAGTTGTTGTCTTCATCAACCTCCTTATTTGGTGTGGGTTCTGCTATGCTTGATCATAATGTTTATTTTGACAGGGTGTCTGATTATGGTTTCATTTATGCTATGTGGTATCATTCTAACTAGTGGTTGGAGAATTGTGTGTCATAGACAGGGGTGGTTCAAACTAGTGTCTTTTGGCAGCAATGGATATGCATCCTTCAGTGATCATACTTTAATCTTCCTTCTATGGCGGCTTCCTTTATATATAATGTAGCTTATGTAATTGGGATGGGTTTTTTGATGTACTATGCCAATGGGCATTTGGTATTGGGTAGAATAGGCTTGTGTTACTTAAGCAATACTAAAGGGTTTTCTTACTAGTTCTTTCCCTTCAGTGCTTTTTGAACCAGACACTATAAAAAAACTTTTAAAATTTAATATAGTTCAGTGTTTTTATCCACTTTTATCAAAAAAAAAAAAAATTATTTATTGAAGCTAAATTAATGTATACTTATTTATACACATCTTATTAATTCCCAGGAGTATTTATTCTTTACAATTGTATTTGTAGTGTCCCTCCTTGACATATTTTTACTTTGATGTATTTATAGACATTCATTTACTTGCTAAGATACATTCATGATACTTTGGGTAAATGTTATGGTTTTATGTTTTGATGATACTGGTAGACAACAGTTATTACATCTTGACAAATGATACATTATTCTTGTATGGATGATGATGTACTCTAGAATATGTTGGGATTTATGAATGGTTATTTATGCATATTTAGTAGTTTATGTTTGCTCATGGTGTTATCATGATATGTAACGACTTATTAGGAATTATTTGTCGGAGCCTTCTTGGGAGTTTAAATGTAATTTATTTATTTATTTGTTTACTTACTTATTTATTTATTTAAAGCTTTTATATTTAATTGGGATTTTAATTGATCATTTTATTGAATCTTTTTATTTAATTGTTAATTATTTATTTATTTATTTATTTTATTTTTCTTTATAGATTTATTGGGTGTTATATTTAGTAATTAATATTTTTTATTTATTTTCTCTTGTTTTCGAAGGTGGAACTAGAGTAAGCCTTATGCTTTGCATTGAATCTTTATTTAGTTTTTTGCATGCAAAATTTATGTAATTATTATTATTGTTATTACTAAGAATTTTTCATTGTACTCTATTTAGAGCTTTTTAAAAAATTTTGGAAGAGAGTTTTGCATTATTATTGCATTGGCTAGATTTTGGAGAAGTTTTGCAGTGTGTTGCTTTGGAGAATTTTCGGTGAATTTGGGAAAAGAATTGCTTTTGGGTTTTCAAAGAGATTTTTCTGGACAGTTGTTCATTGTGATTTTCATATTGGAAGATTTCTTGGTTCATGTAGATTTTCTTGGTGTATCTGGATTGTGGTTGGGTCTTCGATTTCTTCTCTCACTTTTTAGACCTTTCTTTGATATTCTAGGTTGGAGATTTTCTAATACCTTTGAATTTGATTTTAATTTTATTTTCGAGAAAGGAAAAGATTGTATTCTCCGTATTTGGATATTATTTTTTGGAACTTTCAGAGAATTTGAAAAAAAATCCTATAATTATGAATTATGTTTATTATGTATGGGTATTTTAAAGAATTATGGATGCAATTTATTTGTGTATAGAATTTTGGTGTATCAAAATAGTCCCTTTGAAAATTTATTTCCTGATATTCTATATTTAGTCTATAAGAATAGTGGTTGAATTTGTGGAGTGTTTATCTCTGTATATTTATTCTAAGAATCATGCCCTTTAGTATGAAGTTTGGATTTCTCTATGCTTAGAATGGTCGGGCATTGTTTTCCATAGTTTTGATCTTTGTTTTGTGAAATTCTTGTCGTGAAATCATTTCTCTTTCTTTGAGTTCTCTTGTTTTGACTTCTGGAGCTTAAATACTTTCCTTTGGATTGGTTTTGCATTTCAAATTTTGTCTAAGGTTCTTCCTTGGTTTGAATAATCTCTATTTTTCTTTTGAAATCATAAATTTACTAACTTTTCCTAGGCACTTAAAGACTCCATGGATGAATTAAAATAATCCACGGATGTGTTAAAACATGCATCGTATGTGCTAAAATGACATTTTTGATATTTTTGGAACTTATGGGTTGTTTTCGCTAGTTCGAGTCAGACCAGAGACTTGTTTTGGACTGTATATTTTTGTGATGGTTTTCCAAAATTGATTTATTGCTAATTTGATTGAAGTTGGAGGGATAGTTGATATTTTTTACGATGTGCTCTTTTGGAAATTATATTGAGCTTGGAAAATCAAATTACTATAATGCTTCAGTTTTGTAATATGGGAATCAAAGGATTATGCATTACGAATGGTTATTGATTTCTGTTGTATCCCTATATCATAGGAACATTCTAGGGGAAGTGGCTTCCAATAAGTGTCGGTGTAATTTCCAAGAGAGCTCCTTGTAAGGATGTTTGGAGGACTGCTAGGATACCTCATGAGAGTTATTTGTAAAAGTGATAACCCTACTAATTTATTTAGGGTTTGGGTAGTTTTCAGATTAATAAGATAATAATATTTATTGTAGTTCCCCACTCATGACCAAGAGTTCTAGTATAGGCTTTGGATGAGGTTGGGAAGGCCTTGATCGCATGACTATACTCCCTTGTCTTCATGAGAGGTTGATTTGGTTCCAGATGAGTGTCACCTACCTAGAGGTTCCACAAAAGGATGTTTGGAGGTCTAGACTACCGAAAGATTCCCAGTAACGATTCTTGGAGTTCTAATTGTCAACATGTGATGAAACTTCTACTTACATGTGTCCTTGGTCTGAGCCTTGTTTCATGGAAGTCATTAACATTTGTATTTATCTAGATTTGAGCCTATGTCTTGTTGTAGCATCCTAGAATTGTGACCCTCACAATTTTGACCACATCTTAGGCCCTCACTTATGTGACTACATCTCTCTACTTGATTTTGACCCCTCTCTGCATGTTCATCCTGATTCGTCTCCCATCACATCCCTGATGACACCTCGAGACCCTGTCAATGCCCCAAGATAGGGTAGGACAAGCCCCTGTCCCCCTTGCACAGGGGCATGGCACCCCTATCCTCCCTCTTAGGGTGGCCCTAAGATGGGTCCATTCGACCCTTGAACCCAGTTTGTTCCTCGGGGAATTAAATCCTCCAATGTCAGCCTTCAATAAGATGAAAATAATTCTCCCAAGCTAGTATAAAAGGGGATGTAGCTCTCTCATTTCTATAACAAGGAATAAGAAAAAATATACGAGCATAAGGAGAATAAGAGAAATTCAAACAGAAGATCTTCATTATCATCATTAAGCATTCAAGTTCTCCTCTTCATGTGTCTTCTTCATTCATCCATTGGAACAACATTATAACATTCATTTACAAGTATGTGTGTGTTAGGGTTTTGTTATGTTAAATTCCATTTCATACAATATTTATGATTACATTTAAGAACCAAAGAAACAATCATCAATCAATTGCAGATCTACAAGGTATACATTTCAATTATTTACATTTAAGCATTTGCAATTACTTTCTTTCAAGGTTGATTACTCAACCAAGGTTTGACTGAGACAAACCCCTATCCACAACCCTTTTCCCCTTCTTTTTTGTGTGTAGGTTGCGGGTGCACAACTCTAATTGTATGTTTGAACTTCATTTGCAAAGATGAAAAAACCCTTTACGATGTGCGGATTTTTTAGAAGACCAAGTTCACTTTCAACTTCGTCCTGATGAATTTTGTCCAAATTTGCAGGGCAGATCCGCATCAGTCTAAATATCTCAAATCCGAAGTTACAATGTGATCCTAAACCAGTAGCTCCCTATTTAATCCATTTTTGTCTCCTTTTCTACATAGTCAACATATCTATTTATAAAAGAGGGTAAATCACATTCCAACAACTCACAATCCACTTGGTATTCACATCCTTATTTCCCTTGGGTTTGGATCTAGTGGATCAAGCCCGTCTTTTGAATGTAAAGTATCTCCCAATTGAAAATCCTCTTACTGGTTCCTTTCTCTCTCCTAGGTGGGTAACCACTAGGATCCAATTTTCCACTTTACATTTTGGTGAGCCCGATGTCTTACATAATAATTTTAATTTTTTCTTATTAGATCTGAATAATTGTAATTTGAATTTCAAAATTTCATTTCCAATTTTGATCTTTTTGCGAATTTCAGAGGTTAATTACATAAAAACCCTAATTTTACATTATGAGAAAATTGAGCTTGTAAATTTTAGCATTTTAGTTGCTTGTTTTAGATCTGGTTTCTATTTCAAAATTGCAATTCAAATCTATCTTTTCATTCTGAAAATTAAGTGGTTAAAAAGAAAAAACCCTAATTTTTAAGAATCCCTTAATTTGACCTTTGACTACTAATTTGACCAATCTAGACATCTCCAAATCAACTATTCTTTTGGATTCCACAATAAAATTATAATTTCTATAATTTATGAAAATTTCAGAAAAATTTGGTCAGACCAAGTACACTTTGCACTTGGTCCCTAGCTTTTTTCTTGAAATTTTGGGAGATGTAATTGACTATATTTTTCTATTTAAATCCAGAAAATTGGTGCACTTTATTAATTTTTACACCCCTTAAGGTTGAAAACAAATTCAAATTTCAATACTTTCAACTTTTTAATTAATTTTCATAAAAAGGTCCTAATTTTAGATCTTCTTTTCAAGTTAATTAACATTTTAATTAAGAGGCTTTCAATGGAAATCAATGCACTATATTTATTTTCTATTTCAAACATGATTACACTATTGTTAACATATATTTATTACAATCATGTGTTTGATAATGGCTTCTTTCATTTCATGTTGTTTATTTTCATAATAGCACTTGGTCATATTGTGTTACTAGGATTTCAAAGTCATTTCCTTTTCAAATTGATCTCAAATATTTCATATATCATTTTTCTTGCATTATGGTGATGTTTTTAAGAGAATGAATTTCATATGTTAATCACCTTAAGGCTTTTGTAGATCCCAATCTTAGAAATCCTAATCCTTGTACCTCTCCTAGGGTATCTTGTGTGAATGAGATGAGAGATAATACTTTAACTAGTGATATTTTTGAAAAAGAGATAGCATTGGAAAAAAATATGGGCCCATCTTCTTCTTATACACATACCCTTGAGCAAGGGGGGAAAAATCAAAGTATCAACATTCTTTTATCTTTAGACCATTCTCCTTCTCCTAGGACTTATCTCCAACATCAAAATATATGTAGAGAGGATGATGTTATGGATTTTATTCATGATTTTTCCCCTCACATAGAACTAAGTAAATACGAACCTTTAGATGATGAAGATGTTCATCCCCAATCTCCCAAAAAGGATAAGCATGATGGGAGAAAGGAGAATGTCCCTTCAAGTGACATTCCTTCTTCATCTAAAAAACCTTTTATTCCCCTTTACACATTAGATATCAAATAAATTCATGATCTTATTGCCCAAACTACCGATTTGCAACATTCTTATAGTCGTGGCTTTCATATAATAACAAAACAAGGTTTTTCAAGGACAAGGATTTGGGAAATTTGAGCAAGGAATTCATGTCCCTATAAAACCTCCTACGTAAGCTACTATAGAAGGCCTAGGAAAGGAGATTCCTCTCTCTATGGATGAACTCCTTAAGCTCCAAAAATTCAAACACTATCTCCAAAGGCAACAAATCAAAAGAGCCCACAAGAATGCTTCTTCTTCAAAATGTCATTTTTGATCATTCCATCTAACCCACGATCATAATGCTGATGATTGCCCTAATTTTTAAAATTTTATTCAAGATGGGATAGATAGTGGAAAATTTAGGATCGTGGATAATAATCCTTCTTCTAATAATAATTCTTCTCCTTCATGTCAAGAAAATGAGCTAAAACACATTTATCATTCTGATAGAATAGCTACAAGAATCTATTGGAGATTGAAATATGATAAGAACATTTCCTTTCCTCCTAAAAACCAAAACAAAATATTCAGCAAATGAAAGGAGAGGAATATTGCATTTTTCTTGATTCATATTCACATTCTCTTGGAAAATGTCATGCATTTAAGATATTTGTTCAAAAGCAATATGAATGTGCACAAATTTCTCTTACAAAAAATCTAGTTGTCTTCCTTGAACTAAACATAGTGCCTTAGCACTTCTTTTTCTTTTCATGTTGCTCTTCACCTTATGACATAACTAGCCAACTTAACTGGGGTCTATCTATTATTTTTGGTGGTATTGTCTCAATTTTCAATACTTTGGGGTAGCAACATGAAGTTCACTTCCCTTCTTTTTTCAATGGATCTATCTATATCTTTATGCATTGTTCAATATTAGATCTCCTTTCCTACATAGAGTTATTCTTATGTGAGCATATAATTGTTCTTTGGTTTTTCTCTTTCCTTGAAGAGGAGCATCTTTCATGAGTACTACACTTCTTCTTCTTTTCTTAATTATTGAAAAACTTACCTCTTCTATGGTTTCAATTATTTACAAGTATGAGATATGCCCCCTAGCATGGAATGATCTCTTGTGAAGAACATGCCCCTTCCTTGAGAGGATTCGTTCCATTAGGAAGGCATATCACTTGAAAATAATCACCATTAGAAGATGCGTAACGCTCTTTCTTGTTCTTCTTACTTAGGGGGAAAGGATTTTACTCCTTTCTCTTTCTTTTTATCTCATTTATCATTATTTCGTTTAGGAGATTTAATTTTATATGTGATTATCATTTCTTACAATGTTATGTTCTTATCACTAATCCCTCTTGGGGAATATGTTGTGTTCTTTCTCTCTTCTCTTAGAAGATTACCACCTCTTGAGATGTGTATTTTACATATACTAATGTCTTTTCTTGCATGTGTTCATGTAAGTTCATTGTGAATTTGCTTGTGTTTAATCTCTCTCTAGAATATTGTGTAAGCTCTTCTCATTGACCCTACACTTGGGGGGCAATTATCTTTCTCTCTATCTCTTTCTCTAAGGATACACTCTTTCCTATTTTCTATAAGATGTGTAAGCCATTGACTATAATCTCTTTCACACTTGGTAATGTACACTTATAATAAATTCACCTATCCCCATTGGGATAAAAGTGAGTTATCCTTGATCGAGAATCTCTTTCACCTAGAAATAGGAGGAAGTATTGAATTATTGTTCTCTTTTGTGCTTCATTATAGAAGATATTATACTTGTCTAAGACAACTCCTCTTGAAGGTAGATGTCTTTTGAGAAAAGATATCTTCTCCTCCAAGGATCTCCTTTACACTTATAGAAAGATATCTCTTTTCAACTATCTTATCCTTTCTTGAAGAGTATTCTCTCTCTTACTTGAATTTATGACATTGTTGCATAATGGATATCTTCTTTGTGTTGAAGGTAGGTATCCTTGTTCTACTTTCCTTTAGATATCAACGGTAAACTATGTTGACATCTTAAGGTGGGGGCAACCACACTAATCCTTTTGTATTATATCTCTCTCATACATTATATCTCCTATACAATGGGTCATTCTCGAAATGAGAGGGAAGCCTCTTAGAGAAAGATGTCGTCACTTTTCCTCTTTTATAGTGGGATATTCTTGGAGCCAGAGGACAACCTCCTAGAGAAAGATGTCGACACTTTCTCTTTTATACAGTGGGATATTCTTGGAACCAGAGGAAATCCTTTTAGAGAAAGATGTTGCCACTTTTATTTTATATAGTAGGATATTCTCGGAACTAGTGGGCAACCTCTTAGAGAGAGATGTTTCCACTTTCTTGACATTTGTACTATACATCTTATATAGATTGCAACATACTTGGGCATACACTCCTATGAGGTGCTTCAAACCTCACTTGCACACACACACATGAGGTTGAGTGGAACTAACAGTGTTTTCACTCTCCTCCCTTACATGGATCACCCAAACAAAATTTGGAGGCTAGTTTTCCATATCCTCTTTTCTTCGTGGATCACCTAATTCTAGGGGTGAGATCTACATGGTTCCCTTCATTTGCCTTTCTTCTCATGGATCACCCAAGTGTGTATTCATGTCCTTTCTTGCCTTCCACTCATCAGATCATATTTTTACTATTGATGGTTCATGGATGATGTCATCTTTTCTCTTTTATTTGATTATTGGTGTTTATGTGATGGGATTTATCTTAGTGTTTTAGTTAGTTGTTTGAGATGTTTATATCAAGGTCTCTTAGTGTAGCTGATGTGTGGTCTCGTGTTTTGTTTTTGTCATATGTCATTTGTGCTTTGTCTTGTTTTTCTTGTCTTGTTCTTTTTATTATGTGTGCTCTTGCATATGTTTGAGTGAGTTTAGATCCTAAGATTGGGGGCTTTGTTCCTCAAGATTAGCGATGTCTTATACTCCTTGTGGTATTGCTTCACCTCTCTCATCTTCATCTCTCTCTTTCTTTTACTTTACTGGTAGTATTGGTGTAAGCCATACTCCCGCTAAAGTGGGGGATAAAAGTAGCGTCATAAAATTGTGACCCTCACAATTTCAACCACATCTTAGGCCCTCACTTATGTGACTACATCTCTCTACTCGATTGAGACCCCTCTCTGCACCTTCATCCTGAGTCTTCTCCCATCTTAGCCATGATGACACCTCAGGACCTTGTCCAAGCCCCAAGATAGGGTAGGAAAGGGGCGTGGTGCCCCTATCCCCCTTGGACAAGGGTGTGGCACCCCTGTCCTCCCTCTTAGGGTGGCCCTAAGATGGGTCCATCTGACCCTTGAACCAAGTTTGTTCCTCGAGGACTGACATCCTCCAATGTCAGCCTTCAATGAGATGAAAATAATTCTCCTAGGCTAGTATAAAAGGGGATCTAGCTCTCTCATTTGCATAACGAGGAATAAGCGAAAATATACGAGCATAAGGAGAATTAGCGAAATTCAAGTGAAATATCTTCATTATCGTCATTAAGCATTCAAGTTATCTTCTTCATGTGTCTTCTTCATTCATCCATTGGAGCAACATTACAACATTCATTTGCAAGCATGTGTGTGTGTTAGGATTTTGTCATGTTACATGCCATTTCATACAACATTTATGATTACATTCAAGAAGCAAAGAAACAATTATCAATCAATTGCAGATCTACAAGGTATACATTTCCATTATTTAAATTTAAGAATTTTCAATTAATATCTTTCAAGGTTCATTCCTCAACCAGGGTTTGACTGAGGCAAACCCCTATCCACAACCCTTTTCCCCTTCTTTTTCTATGTGTAGGTTGCACGTGCGTAGTTGTAATTGCATGTTTGGACTTCATTTGCAAAGATGGAAAAATCCTTTTTGGTGCGTGGATTTTTCAGAAGACCAAGTACACTTTCAACTTGGTATTGAAAAATTTTCTCCAAATTTGTAGGGAAGATCCATATCAGTCTAAATATCTCAGATCCAAAGTTACAACACGATCCTAAACTGGTAGCTCCCTCTTTCATCCATTTTTGTCTCCCTTTTTACATAGTCAACAAGTTAACATATCTATTTACAAAAGAGGGTAAATCACATTCCAACAACTCACAATCTAGTTGGTATTCACATCCTTATTTCCCTTGGATTTGGATCTAGTGGATCAAGCCCCTCTTTGAATGTAAAGTATCTTGCAAGTGAAAATACTTGTGGTGGTTTCCTTTCTCTATCCTAGGTGGGGAACCACTAGGATCCAATTTTCCACTTTAAACTTGTGTTATTAGTTCGTATTTTTAATATTTATTGTTCTTCCAAAGTTTTGTTTTAGTCTAAGATTTGTGTGGGTGAGGCCTTATATCATTCTCTAGGCATATGGGGGGTGGTTCCTTTTGGTTCCACATGGTCGGGTGGTTGATGCCTTTGTTCCATTGGGATATTTTCTTTGTGTTGGGTGTTTGTAAGCATGATGGATTTTACTATTTCTTTAGATCTTATGCTATATGATTATTCATTTGCAGAAAATAATGTATATTTGTGACAAAATACTTGTACATGATGTAATATGTAATCTTATGATGACTTAAGTAATGTTGTTAGTGAAATATGGATGTACATTGTATATAGATATTGATCATTTATGGATGTTGTGTACTATTCATTATTGACATTACAATACCCTAGGGAATATGAAAATGTAAAATGTAGATTATAAGATTGGAGGATTGTTACATGTATATATGTTTATTTTGTTTGTGCACTTATTTTCATGTGTTCATGTTATGTTGTACTTATAACTTGCAATAAGTAATGTAAAGATGTGGTTTAATTTGAGTATTTGCTATCTTTAAAAAAAATTATACCTATTTTCCTAGATTATGTGTTAGTTTCTTTAGGGCTTTGTGGTAGGCATTACATCTGGTAACAAATCCCATGTTCATACATTGGGTACTTTGGTCTTAGCTAAGCCCATTATGAATACTAGCAGAATAACTTGAGTTAAAACTTTGGAGTTACATTACCACCTTTATCTCAGTAGTAGGTAGCCCTAGACTTTATCTTATTGTGCCTTCTATAGATAAGATGTATACTATAGGTAGAGGTCGTGGGTAAAGTAACTATATGGGAATTCGACAAAATCCTAATCCCAAGGTTTCTAATGAGGTACATCAGGAGGAACAACAATCTGACCACCAACTTGATAATCAGGAAGAGGAAGTTCAAGGTGAGAATTAGTAGGTCAATGATGAATCTCTCAATTGGTTAATATTCTCCATGATATTCTTAAACGGTTGGAATCGAGGTAGGAAAATAATTTTTGAGAAGAATATCACTAGTCCATTCATTAGGAGAGAGTTGTACATTAGGACAGGGAGAGGGAGAGATCACCCCATGAGAGAGAAATAACTATTCCAGATTAAGATATTTTTAGCTTGACATGTGAGAGATACATTAGATCCAGACCCCCTACATTTGATGGATCTGGTTGTGGGATAGAGGCAGAAAAATTATTGTTGGATCTTGGAAGGTGTTTTACTATTATAGTAGTAACACTAAGGCTATGTGCACCATCATGCATCTACATGGGTTTGCATCCACTTAGTGGCATCTTGAGGAGGAGAATCTCCATCTAGGTATTGCATAAGTCTTGTGGGAGATGTTCCTAGAGAGGTTTCATGCTCTCTTCTTGTCATATCATTGGAAACATAGGCAGGCGGATGAGTTCCATAACTTGCGTGAGATGGCTGTCAGTAGAGCATTACGAGCATAAGTTCTTTGATCTTAGGTAGTATGTTTGAATAACAAATGATGATGCCATGCTTGTACAACACTTCATTAGAGGCCTTAATGCTCATATCAATGGAGGCATTCAAGCTTTCAAACCCAATACCATGGAGGCAACATTAAGAAGGCCTAGATAGTTGAGGATAATTTTTCTATGGTTCTGGGTCGACAAAGATGAGTATAGATTGATAGTTCTCTAGATTCATATTCTAGTGCGAGGGCTACACAACCATAGGGAGCAGGTTCAAATAGGAGTCACCCTCAACAATTTAGGGGCAGACAAAGTCAATAGAAGAAAAACTTTCCTGGTCAGACTTTTGCTCACAGCAGTAGTGCTCAGGTGGCCAGGGATCGTACCCAATTGCGTAACAAGAATTTTCCTACTACTTAGCTAGGAAATATTTTCTAGTAGAATCTTAGTAGAGGTATTTTCCAACAGTCTAGTGTGTCATCCAAAAATAGAGATCATAGCAAAAGGAGTTGTTTCACATGTGGTCAATAGGGTTACATTGTGATACATTATCCTTAGAGGTCAACACAAACCACAAGACATAGGCCAACAATGTTAGAGTCCACTGTAGGTGATGCAGGGATATCACACCGTGTCTTCATGGTGATTGATAAGTGTCAAACCAAGCATCAGGGTATAGTTGTGGAGACTGCAGGTGAGATAGGAGGTGTTTCATTTTTTGTATTATTTGATTCAAGATCTTTAGATTCTTTTATTTCCCCCTCTCTAGTGGAGCGATTGAGGCTAAGGGTGGCAAGGCAGGACGATATGTGGTAGGTTGAAGCTATGAGTTATATTTAGGAGCCTTTATCACCATAGTCGATCTTCGTGTTCTTTTATTGGGATCTTATGGTGTTGTTTTAGGCATGGACTGACTTGAGGTACATTAGGCTAGTATATATTACTGATGAAATATATTGCAATGAGTTGGAGAAAGCAGGAAGAGTGTGGATATTATGGGTATTCAATGACCCATATCTCTTCGCATGATCTCTGCTATGCAATTGAAGCGGTGTTTGAGATAGGGGTATCAGTTGTTTGCAGTAAAAATGAATGACTTGGAAGAGAAGGAGAAACAAGAAGATCCTCTTCTTAAGTACCCTATCCTTCAAGGGTTTACAGATGTCTTTCCTAGTGAGATTCTAAGTATGCCACCTAAGCGCACGACATAGATTTTCAGATTGAATTTATTCCTAGAGTAGAGTCGGTTTTTAAGGCATCTTACTAAATGACTACTAAGGAGTTGAGTAATTTGTAGTTACAATTGGAGGATCTATTAGCTAAGGCTTTCATTCATCCTAGTTTTTCTCAGTGGGGAGCACAAGTTTTATTTGTTCAGAAAAAGGATGGATCCCTTTGCTTGTGCATAGGCTACCGACAATTGAATAAGGTGACTATAAAGAACTAATATGCTTTTCTGAGGATTGATGATCTCTTTGATCAAATTAAGGATGCCAAGGTCTTCTCTAAGATAGATCTTAAGTCAAGTGTTACAGTGCCTTAGAGATAATCCATTGTATGCCAATTTGGCAAAGTGTGAGTTTTTCCAGATTGAGGTAAAATATTTTAGCCATGTTATCTATGGAGAAGGTATTGTTGTGGATCCTTCTAAGATTCAAGTGATTGCGGATTGGCTAGTGCCCACTAATGTGGGAGAAGTTTGTAGTTTTATGGGCCTTGTAGGATATTAGCATTGGTTTGTTAAGGGATTCTCAAAGATATCTCATCCATCACTTCTCTTCAGAGGAAAGAGAAAAAAGTGTGATTGGATGGAGCAGTATGAGAGAACTTTCCAAGCTCTTAAAGAACATTTTACTGGTACACCTATTCTAGTTGTGCCTAATCTAGTAGTTTATTTTGTTGTGTGCACATATGCTTCATTCAAAGGTTTAGGAGGAGTTCTTATGCAGGATGGATCTGTAATTTCCTATAAGTCTCGCAAACTCAAGGATCAAGAGCTGAACTATCCCACTCATGATTTGGAGTTGGTGGTAGTTGTGCATGTATTGATGAGATGGAGGCATTTTCTTTTTGGGCATTAGTTTGATTTGCATAGTGATCATTGGAGTTTGCAGTATATCTTTACACAACTAAACTTGAATGCTAGATAGCGATAATGGATGGAGTTTCTATATGATTATGACTTTGAGGTTAAGTATATTTAGGGGAAAGAGAATGTGGTGGGAGATGCATTGAGTTGTAGGAGACATGAGTTGTCAAAAATGACTCTTAGTGTGAGGAGTCAGATACTTAGAGAACTTCCTTTAGATGCTTGGTATCAGGAGGGGTTAGTGGAGGTTGACTTTGAGAAAGCTTTGGAAGGGAGATATGTAGGATATTCATTGGATTCAGATGGTCTTTTTCACCATTTGGGCCAATTTTATGTACCATCAGTAGAAGAACTTTGGAATTTGATTTTGTCATAGGCACATCATGCACCTTATTCGATACATCCTGGTCTCAATAAGATGCATGTAGACCTTCAAAAGTTGGACCATTGGTTCGATATGAGGCGTGATATAGAAAATTTGGTGTCTTGATGTTTAGAGTGTCAGAGGGTGAAGGCTAAACATCAGCATCTCATTGGGTTGTTGTAGTCTAACCTAGTTCTAGATTGGAAATGGGATATTATCTTGATGGGCTTCATTGTCATATTGCTAGTTTCTTCTCGTAGGTGTGATGCTATCATGGTTATTGTTTATAGGTTGACCAAGGTGACACACTTTACACTGATTTGGTCTTTCTATATGATAGTGACAGTGGCTTGAGTTTTCATGAAAGATATTCTGAGATTGCACAAAATTCTCTGATGGATCATATCTGATTGAGATCCTGTATTTACTACATCATTATGGACTTATCTTTATCATGCCTTAGGGACTCAACTAAAATTTAGCTCAACATATCATCTTAAAATAGATGTGTGGACAAAGAGAGTCAATCAAGTTCTTAAGGATATGCTTCAGGTGTATGTCATGGATCTTAGGAATATCTATGGGAGGATTAGATGTATTTGGTGGAGTTTCCTTATAATAATGGATACCATAGCTCTATTGGTATGTCCCCTTCTTAGTCTTTGTATGGCAATCCTTGTCGTATTCCTTTGAGTTGAGATTTACTAGAGGATCGAGTTCTTTTAGGACCTAAGATGTTGTAAGAGATGGAGTAGTAGGTAGAACGTATTCGTTAGCATTTAGTGGTAACGCATGATAGACATAAGAAGTATGCAGATGTTGATCTTATGGTTATTTTAGTTTAGGTAAAATAGGATATTTCCAATGGAAAAGAAATACCTTCTACCAATCCTCCTTAGTGTACTACAAGATCTGAACAATGTTAAGATGCATGAAAATACCATCATTAGAAAGTAAAGACCTATAACTCAATTTAGTGCTAGCCCTAGGTAGAAGGGGCCCTTTCATCCATGTGTAGGAGGAAGGCATATCCTCCCTCACTATACATGGAATGGATAGGTCCATCCTATCACATGTGGCTTTAATCGTGGAATAAGTCCTCCAATTGGACTGGGGGATATGATATATGAGTTGCAGAAAGTCCCATGTGATAAGAGCGCCATCACATAAAATATCATTAAAAGTATTAATACCTTTGTGTTTCGCACTATTAGTTGAGCATCCCTAGATGAGAGCCAAGGATTTTTCATTATGCAATAAGTTCCACCAAATAGATCTTTCTCAAGCAATCGTATTGTTATTGTCAACCAACCCATTGTTAGCAATCAAATGCCTAGTATATTCCTAGGCTTTCTAGATAGTTTTAAAAATAGGGGATCCTATTGGGGATATATGGAATCTACCAGCAATTAAGTCAACAAAGGGGAGTCATTTCCATCCTTTGGCTTGTTTAGGAGTAGCAAGAAAAATATTGTTTCTCACAAGGATTTTCCAGGGCTTAGCTCCTTCTAGAGCGTGGAATATCCATTTAGCTGTGGGAAAGATACCTTGAAGGCAAAGGTCCTTAAGTTCTAGCCCACCCATGCACTTGTCTAGATAATACCAACTCCATTTGATAGAGTGCCACTTCCTATTGCCTTTACCATTAAACCATAAGAATCTTCTAATACTCTTTTGAATATCATTAATATGATAATTACAAAACATCCAAAGGGATGAGCACTACAAAGTATAGAATGAGAGGATCTTCTGACAGACTTGCACTCTACCCGCAAGAGAGAGATGCATCTTGTTCCATTTGTTAAGGTTATGTTCCACTTTCATTTTAACCCACAACCACATATCCTTCAAGTTGGGGTTAACCGCCAAGGGAATGCCCAGGTATCTAACTTTCTTGTAGGGGCCACCCCACTGGAATTTGAATTTGGAGAGCCACCTAGAAGAGTTGTCATCCCATCCCAACAACATTGATTTGGGAGCTGAAACCTTGGCTCCTAAGGCTTCATAGAAGATATTCAATTTGTGAAGAAGGGAGTAGAAGTTATCTTCTACTAATTGTAGAAAGAAAGTTGTGTCATCTACAAATTGAACATTGACCAAATCCTTATTGTTGGGAAGGGTAATGCCCTGTACTTTGGGGGAAAGTGAAGTATCCTTGAGTAAATAGAACATAGCATCAACATCTTACCCAAAGAGAGTGGGGGCCATGGGGCATCCTTGCTTGATAGATCTACTAAGAGAAAAACTCTGTGACCGAGAGCCATTAATATCAATTTAAGCTAAAGCATTTTTAAGGAGTACCTCCACCAACTTGCAAAAATATTTAGGAAAACCTAAGGCATCAATAGTCATAAGTAAAAATCTTCATTCCACCTGATCATAAGTGTTTTCAAAGTCAATAAGAAACATAGCCACTTTTTGATTGGTGGTCTTCACCCAATTCATAGCTTCCCATCTTGTGATCAGATTCTCAAGTATGTATCTATTGTAGATAAAACCAGTTTGTGTGTCACTCACCACCTTAGGAAGGATAGTTTCTAATCTGAGTGCAAGAGACTTGCCTAGGATCTTGTATGAGACATTGAGAAGAGTGATAGGTCTCTAATTCTTGACAAGTGATTTATTCCCATCTTTGGGAATAAGTTTAAAAACCCCTTTATTGATCTCTAGACCAAGAGTTTTGCTATTAAGATCTTCTTGATAAACATGAAGTAAATCCTTAGAGATCCAATCATAATTGACCTTATAAAATTCAGTAGGGAGCCCATCTAGACTTGGGACTTTGTCATTACTCAGGCTCTTAATGGTCCTCTTGATCTCCTCGATGTTGAGGGGCCTGCTAAGAGAAGCAACATCTAAGTCTGAGACCTTTTTAAGAATGATACCTCTGCACTATCTAAAAGTGGGGATATACTAAGAAGAGACCCATTCCTCGATTCTTGTAGTACCAGAGAAAGGCCATCTAAATATCAATTAAATTAGTCAACTCCACACCATCCTCCCAGATCCTATCAATCCTCTCCTTAAACAAATTCTGTCAGAGCATGCTAAAGAAGAACTTTGAGTCCTTACCATCATGTTGTATCTAGTTGAGTCTAGCACAAACTTTGGTCCCTTGATCTTTCTTGTGTTTGATGTTTCTAAGTCTATCTCAAGTATGAGAAACTGCCAGGGCACAATCGGGATTGTGGAGGTTTTGCTGAGCCAAAGCTTCTTGAATGAGGAGTTTGTTAGTCAACTCTTTCTCTTTTTTCCTAGAATCTTTGGCAAAATTGGTGCCTAAAGTCTGACATAGAGCCCTCCAACTCTGTACATTCTTGTTCCAATTATTAATAGAAAAGTTATCTCTAAAGTGCCATTTACTGATTTGCCCACCTATGAACAAGTCATCCTGGATATCTTGAGAATCCAGAAGCCTAACATTTAGCATGAAGTTGTTAGTTCTTCTCAGAAGAGGGGATGTGCTAGATCTGACCAAAATGTACGCCATGATGGGATGGTAGTTTGAGAGGGTATATGTAATAATTATTATCTCCTAGAATTGCACCCTAAGCAAAGTTTAAAACTTAAAACCTTTTGGAGAAACATGGGATCAATTCAAAGTTGTGGGTCACCTATGACTGAACTGAACCTTCGGATAAGTCCGGCTCCTAGCTGGTCATCACCTACAAAACTAAACTTAATAGGAAAAGGGTGAAGGATAACTTGGAAAACACAACCTGCTACTGCTAATTAACTAAAAGACTAAAAGCTAAGTGATACACCAAACTGCAAGTTATGATACTTAGAAAACTAGACACTTGAATGCTAAGATGACCGATATGAATTTATATGACTCCTTCCAAGCATGCACATGAATAAGTATTTCACAAGAAGGTCTAGATGAAATTTTATCAAGCAAGGAAAGAAAACCTCATGAAATTGAGATCATATCACTTATTCAGACACAAAATTGCAACCTACGCATAACACTTTCATAGAAAAGGCGTGAAGAAAATGAGATAAAATTATAAGGAAGACATTCACACTTCACTAATAACTTGATCAATCACATGAAATAAACAATTCTATAAATGATAAGAAGGTAATAATACTTTGCTATCTGTCTCCAAGGTAGCTTCTATATATATCAAATCATATGAATTACAAAAATATGGTAAAAATTGGACAAAGGACTGTCAAAAGCAACTAAGATCCCAATTTGTATAAGACGAACTCTTTGAAAATAAGTTACAAACATGAATAAATAGACCAACCATCCTCTCCCTCCATAAAATCCAAGAAGATAGGAAACAAAACTGATTGGGATCGGATGCCTTCAATAATCCTAAAATCTAGCTCCTAAATCTTTATGAAAAGAGCTCATAATGAGTAAAAAAGTCATACATGACTTGGTGCAATATGATGATACATCAAACTACCCCCAAAAAGCTCATCTTTTCTTTTAAAAGTAAACAAACTCCCTATACCTTTGGAAAATGTCTTTGACTAAGCTTTAAGGCACATAATCACTTCAAAAGCACATCTACAATCTTGCATTTAATGATCTCCTTGTGTGGCAACTTTACATTTAAAAAATAACAAACAAGTTGAAGTGTTTTACAAAACAAGACTTATCTTGTTGTTCACATCAAAAATTCATGTAAAACAAGTGGTCTTTTGACACTAAGGAATAAAGCTCTAAGTTTAAAAGCATAAGACATAAGTCTTAGTGCACAGCGGCAATTAGTTACAAAACTTTATTTTAAAATCAAAGCATAAAAATACACCTTCGTAAATTGATATATTTTTAGGGTAGTCTAACCCTAAAACAGGATTTGTAGCCTCCTTTGTTCATTTTACATCTTGTATTTTAAAAAAAAATGTATCTCTGATGGCCACCATTGCTGAAGATGAGGTTTTCTGGAAGGGTTTTGTGTCGATTATCTGCAGGTTGGGAATAATAGGTAAGCTTGTTACTTCAAACACTAATTTTGTTTGCACTTCCTTTACATGCGCTATGAATGATGTAAATGCTACTAGGATTTATCTTGCAATTTTAGATATCTTTGTTTTCTATGAAAAAAGACTTTATCACTGGGAATGCCTCTCAGATGCTTCTTGGATGAATATTTCATGCTATGTTCTTCTGAGCAGACTATTTTCCTGAGTACAGGTCATGAGAAAATAACTCAAAACTCCCATTTCCTTTTAGCTATACTGACTGTAAATTTCTGAGCATCCATTTGATATATGAAAATTGACACACTCTGTCTATGGCCGCCATTTCTGAAAATGTGGGGTTCTAATTATATAACTCCTCCAATCATTAAACAAGGGGGTCAACCTCATGGTTTTTTTTTTTTTCCTTTATTTTTTTGTCGAGCTTTTCTAAAACTCATAGGGTACAACCCTCTTCTTGCATACCTACCTCAAAATACTGAGGCTCGACCTGCATTTGTGCATTCTAATTTGGCCACTTTGTATGCTCTATTTCTTGCAGAGATTTGAGAGGAAAGACACATTCCAAGGGGAATGTAGCGGCCATGACTAAAAAAATTTCTTTAGCTTGAAGCCATGGGGTTTTCGATCTGTTGAATGCTTGGCAAAAGAAGTACCCAAAATGGGTAACAACTGTTGCAAACTATCTTGAAATTTATTAAAATATCTGATCAATAATGCCCCTTCTAGTTGATCATAAAAGCTTTAGATTCAATTAAAAATGTTCTTTCAATGAGCATTTGTAAATTTTGCACATTTTGTTCATGCTTTTCTCATGCATCTTCTCTTATACTCTTGCATACAACATCATCTCATCTATTGTATTTGGCATCTTCATTATGCATCCTAGCTTCCATACTTGAGGAAGAATACATCTTTTTGTTGCTATTTTTGTCCACTGAAATGCAACTCATAATCCTGTGCAAATAAACATGTCTTTATTGTAAACATAGCGATCTCCATTTATTAGGCGCTGATAGAAATTTCTTCTTGATACGGATATGAAATAGCATGCCCTTTTGAGTTGCAACTTTATCTCTTTAAACTCTTTCCTATGACTGTTGTAGCATGCTTAATGTATACACCTAAAAATGGTCTGAAGATAATTAATTAAATAAGAAATTATTTAATTAATCTCTCTGCCCCAATTTAATTAAATTCACTAAGCAATTTGATTAAATCTCTCATTCATCTACTTATTAATAAATCTAAGGATTTCTTAAATAGGTTCATTTCATTTCACCCCTTTAATTAATTAATTCAAATTAATTAATTCCCCCCATGAAAATCATTTCTTCTAAATCCCCTAATTAATTAAAACAATTCAAATCATGAGTTGTTGAGATTAATTAGCCATTTTCCTAATATTTGAATTGTTAAATTCAAAATCTCCTAACTTCTACCACTCCTAAACCTAACCCATTCTACATACCACCATGTCCCCTTTCATCCAACATCTTCTAGAACCTTTGTGACACTTGTCACTAAGTGTTCCCCTTAATCCAACCCCCTTTGCCAACCTCCTCCAATTTAACCATTGATATCTTTAGATCAATCTTGACCATTGATTCTTGCCACATCACCCCTAGCCTTGAAAATCCTATAAATAGACCTCATTTTGAGCAATATGGATCCCATCTCATTCATAGCTTAAGCATTGTTATTATAGGCATCTAGCTTATAGCTTATCAGTTTTAGCAATATTATCATGCTCATTTTAGCTTAAATCTTAGCTTAATCATTCTAGATCAATGAATGCATTCATATAGCTTAATCATGCATTTTCAGCATTCAAATCCTCCATCTAAGTGTAGTCAAGTCACTGAATTTTGCATAATCCGATCTAAGAGCATTTTTGATACTCGCATTTACTAGGAGGCAATAAGTCGATTAGCTATGGTTTTACATGTCTTTGATTTAAATCTTCTAACCATGCTTATAGTGATTTATTGAGTGCATTTTGGTTGCAGGTACAAGTACACCACACAAATACACGACATTTTGGCACCCACCATGATGTCAGAATCATCATTTTCAGCCTCCTAAGCTTCCTCAAACTTCATCTCTACCGGATCAAAATTAGACTATCGTACGAGTTTCCTTTTTGGTTCATACGAACTTCCTTTTAGTCTCGTACAATACCTCATCCTGACTCGTATGAGATTTTAAACTACAAATTCTTGTCTCGTAGTATGTTGATCCTTTGTCGTACGAGTTTATTTTCACTGTCGTACGATAGCTAAATCCTTTTCATACGAGTTTATACTTTGAAAATTGTTTACTCATACTAGGTTGATTCTGTCTCGTACGAGTCTGTTTTGCTCTTTGTGTGAAGTTTAATCCTCTGTTGTGCTAATTGCAAATTTGTGTCGTACGAGTCTCTGGTTCTATGACTTTTTGAAAAAAAATGCAAATTAGAAATTTCAAATTTGTCTATATGTCGATAATCTACATTTTCGAAGGCTTTCTGGTCATTTTTAGTCCTTTCCAACAAGGTAAATGGCTCGTAATTTTGAGACCCGAGTAGAAAGTTATGCCTATTTGAAGTTAGGTTAAAATTTCATATAGTTTTTTTGAAAATTTCATAGTTTAGATCACTAATGCTAATCTTGTTATGTATATGAGATTTTTGCAGCCTAACTCTTTTCTTGCAGATACGCTTGTCAAAGATACACTTGTCGAAGACAAATTCAAAACACAATCTTGACTACTAATGGATCTATTTTGCAGGTTGCCTAAGGATTCAACAAAAACTTTGTGTATTCTTTAAGATTTTTAGGCACACTTCAATTTGGGCTTAAAGAAATGAACTATCATGTCTTATGTGCTTGTGATGATAGGCGAGTATGCTCTCGCCTTCCTTAGGTGATCAAAAAGCTAGACTCATCTTTTTGTTTTCAATAGTGCATATGTTTAGTGAGCCTGTCACAGTGGGAAAAATTAATCACCCTATGAGAATGACCCAAGTGAGTATAGTTGGACCTGAGCATTCCAACTCACTATAATAAATAGGTCTCTGATGATTAAAGTCTCAGAGGATGGGATTATTTGAGTCTTCTCTTTGAGATCTCTCATATCAGGCATTTTGTAGGGCCTCGCGGTCTCAATCACGTTTACGTGACTACAACTTGTTTCGGTACCTTGTCGGGCTATAGGCCTCAATCATGCTTGCATGACTTCAAGGGGTAATTTCAAACGTAATTCTTGACTAAGAACTATAAAAATGGAAGCTACCTGATTCACCCCCAAAAGGGTGATAATCTTTGTGCAAGAGAGATAGTAACTCTCCCAAGACACTTGCCATATCGTGCCCCCATTAGCATTTGGAGTCAGATAATACGGCATTGAGAATCCATTGCATGAGACGCAACGACCATATTCTGATTAGCTATTGGGTGTGTAGCTAAGTCAGCAAGCAAAGGTTTTCATTCTTAGCCAACTTCCTTAGCATTTAGCTTGATTGGAGTCAGTGTGTTGTGTATTCATCCCTAAATTGAAAAATCAGACAATTAAAACTAGAAAACCAAAGTAAAACATCAAAATTCAGTGATCAAAACTCAAACAAACAAACACTTTTTACACCTATTAAAATACCTATTGCATGAGTCATAATTTGTATCATACAAGTCAACTTGCATAAAATCATTTGTTGTACTATCTACCATCCTGTGTCGTACGAGTCATCTATTTTGTTGTATGGTCTATAATCCCATGTCGTACGAGTTGCTACTGTTTATATGAAAAAATATGTTCTGTCATACGGCTATGTATCTTGTGTTGTCCTAAGATAAATCTTATGTCATACGAAACTCTGCATCTATCAGTCCAAAGCTGTGTCTTACATGCCTATTTCAGATTTATCATGTATGCCTGATCAATTTGCAGTAAACATAAACACCTATTATCTGTCAATTCGTGCTTAGATTGTTTGCTTGGTTTGCTTGGTCAAGTTATCATCCATCAAAATCAGACTTTAGAAAATATACACCTCAAGATTTTCAAGTGCTCACCCTTAACAAGTTCAAAATCTAAACATCTCAAAGTGCATTATCACCCTCTTTGATAAACTGATCACTCAAACATAGTTTCTCATCATGATCAATCATCCTTTATCACGAAACTAAAACGTTTGGTCAGGATAACCTTGTCCCACATCATAGGATATATCATTCCTACTGGACTTGGTTCTTATCAAATCACCATCATAGCACTCCTAAACTAAAGATCAAAAAACTTGCAAACCTTTAAACACTTGAATTCTCTTTTAGTGTCATATCACTCTATTGTCTTGACATTGACTATTGATCACTTCTCAAAACAACTTTTAGACAATCAAACCCTTGAAACAGAAACAGGAACATTTGAAATGGCTGAAAATCATATTGACATGACATACCAAAGCAAAACACAAGAAGAAAACATGACAAACCAACATATCAGAGAAATCAAACAAGTTCAAAATCAAAATCCAACTATGTTAAAACCTCACAAGGATTTAAACACATCTCAAAAGAAAAGTGGTTCTTTTATGCACCTCTTAAAGAGATCCCTAAAGGATTTGGCTAAAGAAGATCAAAATCGTATGTCTAACATTGATCCATCCATCCATAAGCAAATTGATTATCCAAAGGCATTTATTCCTCCACCTCTTGAAAGCTTGCAAGAACCTTCCATAGCATCCTTGCCAAATAATGCATCCAAACCTAAAGTTCCCCAAGCAATATCTATGATTGCCATCAAACCTATTTTTGAGGATCCTATTCAAAGCTCATCTCCTTCATATCCAAGCATTAATTCATTGCAACATCCCCAAAGCACTTGCTTGGAAATTGAAGTCCTCATTCATAGAACACTTGTTAAACATGTCCTGATAGATGGGGGAGCTAGCTTGAACATTTGCTCTATGAATCTTGTCTTTGCTCTAGGATATTCAAAAGATGCAGTTGATCCCCTGGAAAAGATAAAAATCAAAGCTTGTGGTGAAGAAGAACATTATTCCAAAGGAATGGTGATATTACCCATTAGAGTGGGACCTTTGCAGAAAGATACAACATGTCAAGTTTTAGACTTGGACCTACCATACAATATACTCTTGGGGAGACCATGGATTCAGGACATACAAGCTATTACATCAATAGGTCATCTGTGCTTAAAATTCCCCTACAAGGGACATGAAATCACAATAGCAATAGACTCAAATCTAGTGCAGTGTTGTAATAATCTAAAATTAGCTCAAGAGGTCATTATTTCACCTAACAAAGAGGTAGCAACTTCAAGCACACAATCCAAAGAACAATCATTTGAATCAATTTTGTCAAACATGGAAAAATAAATGCAGCTAAAAGATCAAGGGAATGAAGAATATTTGCTATCATGGAAAAATAAACAAGAGCAAATTGAGAGGGATGAAGAAGCAGATATAGTAGTCGATGTAGTTCACATGTATGTAGAACAAACATTAGGAACTATCCTACTTGAATCAGAATCACATTCGACTGACATGGAATTAACCAAGGACGATCAAGATTTTCTTATACGAGGTCATTCTGATGAGAGTACCATTCTAGACATGGAAATACATACTGAAAGCCTTGACATCTCTATCATGACCCCTAATATCTTTGAAACTATTCAACCTGAAGATACTTTATCCTTAAGCTATCCTGAACCTATGGACTAGGAAAATGAAGGACATACTACTATTGATACCTTTCTGAATGACCATGCCATATCCTTATATCTTGAGGAAATCAAACCTGCAACAACTTTCATTAGGGATTCCACTAACGTATCTTTGAGTCAAATGGATGTCAAATCTCCTAGTCGCAAAATTGAAAATAAAGAAAATAATATCAGGTCTACAGCTAAAAACCATTATTTGGCAACATTAGATCGAGAAAAAGTAAAACTAAAGGATGTATCTAACAGTAAAAACCTCCTTGAGGCATTGGAAGATGGGAGATTTGACACTTTACCTGAATGTTATCAAGAGAAGATATGTATCATAATAGAACCAGCAGAGGCAACTATCATTGGCACAACTGATCTACATCCAACAACAATCTCTTTATCAGAACTAGCAAGACAAAAATACTTGAAACCATTCAAAAGATGGCAAGTCAATTTTACCTGTTCATATACAAACATTCCAAGGTTCGATCCATATCTTACAATACATCACCCGAATATCAGTCCAGGAGCAAGCATCAATAATGGAACACATCATGGATCAAGAGAAAAAATCACTAAAGGAACACAACATAAATCAAAAGAAGGCATTCTATTCATCAAAATGGTTGTAGAATGGAACATCAAACAACTTTAGGTCTTTGGAGATTCTCAACTTGTCATTAATCAAATCAATGATGACTATCAAACAAAAGATGACAAACCCATGCCTTAGAAAAAGATGGTGGATGATATCAAGAAGTACTTTGTAGAAATAACTTTTGAATAGATTCCAAGAAATGACAACAAAGCAGCAGACGCCATGGCTACACTTGCTTCTCTATTGTAGACATAGGAAAATCAAGAGTGTTATGAATTCCTGGTTGAAGAGTTGTTTCATCCTGCCTATAATTGTCCTGATTCCCAAACCATCTATCCACTTATTGGACATGATTCCTCCCGCTATGGCCAAACTTACACATACCTAAAAGATAACACCCTACCTGCTGACTTATCAAAAAACCAAAAGAGAAATTTTATTCGCCAATCCTCACATTTTACTCTCATCACAGATACCCTGTATAAACGAGGTCTAGACGATACTCTCTTATGATGTCTCGAACAAGAAGAATCTAAGAAGGCTTTACATGAAGTCCATAATGGCATTTGTGGCACTCATTCAAGTGGTCTTACCCTTTCGAAAAAACTCATACGCTTGGGCTACTATTGGATGGCTATGGAATGAGATTCTTTTAAGATAGCAAGAACATGCAAACAATGTCAAATCCATGGGAACTTGATCCATGCACCAACACAAGAACTACATGCTTTAGCAACATCTTGGCCTTTTTGTCAATGGGGACTTGATCTCGTAGGAAAGGTAAATCCTTCCTCATCCAAGTGGCATTTGTGGCACTCATTCAAGTGGTCTTACCCTTTCGAAAAAACTCATACGCTTGGGCTACTATTGGATGGCTATGGAATGAGATTCTTTTAAGATAGCAAGAACATGCAAACAATGTCAAATCCATGGGAACTTGATCCATGCACCAACACAAGAACTACATGCTTTAGCAACATCTTGGCCTTTTTGTCAATGGGGACTTGATCTCGTAGGAAAGGTAAATCCTTCCTCATCCAAGTGGCATTTGTGGCACTCATTCAAGTGGTCTTACCCTTTCGAAAAAACTCATACGCTTGGGCTACTATTGGATGGCTATGGAATGAGATTCTTTTAAGATAGCAAGAACATGCAAACAATGTCAAATCCATGGGAACTTGATCCATGCACCAACACAAGAACTACATGCTTTAGCAACATCTTGGCCTTTTTGTCAATGGGGACTTGATCTCGTAGGAAAGGTAAATCCTTCCTCATCCAAGTGGCATTTGTGGCACTCATTCAAGTGGTCTTACCCTTTCGAAAAAACTCATACGCTTGGGCTACTATTGGATGGCTATGGAATGAGATTCTTTTAAGATAGCAAGAACATGCAAACAATGTCAAATCCATGGGAACTTGATCCATGCACCAACACAAGAACTACATGCTTTAGCAACATCTTGGGCTTTTTGTCAATGGGGACTTGATCTCATAGGAAAGATAAATTCATCCTTGTAGCTACTGAATATTTCACAAAATGGATTGAAGTGGTACCTCTCATAAACATCACAAGAAAAAAAATTGTTGTATTTATCTTGAATTATATCATCTGTCGCTATGGAATACTAATGACCATTATCACTGATAATTGGCGACCATTCAAGAATCAAGATGTACAAGAGCTATGTGAGAAGTTCAAAATCTAGCACATATTCTCCACACCATATTATCCACAGGGAAATGTGTAGGCAGAAGCATCTAACAAAACTATCCTGAAAATTCTTAAAAAGATAGTGAATGATGCTAGGAAAGATTGGCATATCTAACTAAACCCTGCTCTATGGGCTTACCACACCAGTATCCACACACCAACAGGTGCCACACCTTTCTCTCTTGTATATGGATCAGAAGCCATATTGCCAATCGAAGTAGAGATACCCTCTCTACGTGTATCACTAAAAGGACTCATCCCAGATGAAGAACAAAGAGTATCTAGACTGCAAGAGTTAGAACTAATACATGAATGCAGACACAATGCCTTTGATCATCTAAAGGTATATCAGCAAAGAATGTGTCGGAGCTATAATCATAAGGTTAAACCAAGAATCTTTCAAGTTGGAGAACTAGTGCTAAAGGAAAATCCATGCAACCAGGTAGATCGAGAAAAGAAAGGAAAATTTTAACCAAATTGGTTAGGTCCGTTTGTGGTCATAGCAGTATTTGGATCAGGAGCATATCAATTATCAACACAAGAGGGAGATCAACTCGAGGAACCTATCAATAGCATGCACTCAAAGAAGTTCTATGTCTGAAAAATCAGAAAAAATAAAAAACAGTGAAAAATCAGAAAAAAATCAAAAACAATGAAAAATAAAAAAAAGTATTAGAATAAGTGCAATAAAAACAAACGGTGAAAACCTGGCAAACAGGCGCTATCTGTCAGTTGGCTCTTCCATCTATTAGTTCATGCATTTTTCTACTTCCATTCATTCTTCCATCAGCGCTGACCATCATAAGCCTTTCTACATACACAGACATCCCAGGTGGCTTCTTGCCATGGTTTGGATCATTGGATATATCATAACGACTTTGTTTCTAGGCTTGGGGCAAAATCTTACACCTAGCTGGGGGCAAACTCTTGATCATTTTGAGCTTAATCAAACAAGTAGACCAAACAGCTAGACAACTCTTATCAAGCGAAAACTGTTATCAAGCGAAAACTGAGACACATCCAACATTGAACACAAGATCAAACTATCAACTATCAAGCTATCACGAAGTCAATCTAAGAACATCACACACTTTTCAGTGGATAATATCTTTTTGAATGAATGATTGTAACTTGATTGTTCAACTTTTATATATTGATTTTCTCTATCATGATTTCTGAGTGACTCCAGGATGTCATTGACTAGAGGAACAAGGAAGAAACATGATATTTTTCTTGTCTATTGTTTGAAAATTAATCATGAATTTGTGCAAATTTGTCTCGGGACATGATCATCAAAATATCATTGAAGAGATTTCCAATTTTCATATTGAAATGATTAATACTACTTGTTTTACACAAACAACACTTAGGGCATCACGGTTCAATTATACCTTGATGCTTGTGTTAACTTCCTATATCAAAATCCAGGAAAATAGTGCTCAGGTCATCATGGTTTAATTATACCATCGATGTTTTCACTCACCTCCCACATTTAAAAGCTCAATGATGACAAAAATGCAAAATAATCCAGTGACTGGTCCGGTCATAGCTTTGCATTCCATTGCATTTCATTTTCATTTTAGCTTGCATTTCATTCTTGCATGGGATCCAACCAAGCTCCTTTTATCCAAGGTTAAATATATCACAAGAATCATCAAAGCATCATCACAAGTGTATACGCAATCAGAAGGATGACTCGTATCTCTCATGATATTGTCAACCCAGCCAACTCTTATGCTATCTCTCTCAATAGAACCAACAATCAACATATCCAAAATATTTCTGCAACTTGATATCAACAAAATATTAGTTCTTTATCTAATCAACCTTATCAAATCAAATCAATCAATCAAACATAATCAATTCTATCACGTCTTATACATGATGAATCTTTCCTGAAACCAGACGATTTGATTCTAATTCATGTCTTATACAGGATGTATCCTTCCTGAAATTAGACGTTATGATCATGTCTTATACAGGATGAATCCTTCTTGAAACCAGACGCTTTGATCATCGTTGTCTTATACAGGATGAATCCTTCTTGAAACCAGACTGAATCTAATCAATCAAGATTTTTCAATCTTACCAACCTAAGCAATCAAGCTAATCAAAGAACTCACATTTTCATCAAACCACAGTTGTAGAAATCAAATCAAATCTATCGGGATATCAATCTCGCAAAAACTCCAAAGATCAATTCTCTCAATTGATCTCTTGAGGGGGCATCATCATACTAGAATTTAGCAATCAAGAGCTGGGGCATCCTATCAAATCAATATCATCATCAAAATGAGATTATTCTTTGAATCAATGAGTCATCACACCTCGCTTCAAAGAGGGGCAAAATGTATACACCTAAAAATGGTCTGAAGATAATTAATTAAATAATCAATTATTTAATTAATCTCTCCTCCCCAATTTAATTAAATTCACTAAGCAATTTGATTAAATCTCAAATTCATCTACTTATTAATAAATCTAAGGATTTATTAAATAGGTTCATTTCATTTCACCCCTTTAATTAATTAATTCCCCCCATGAAAATCATTTCTTCTAAATCCCCTAATTAATTAAAACAAATCAAATCATGAGTTGTTGAGATTAATTAGCCATTTTCCTAATATTTGAATTTTTAAATTCAAAATCTCCTAAATTCTACCACTCCTAAACCTAACTCATTCTACCTACCACCACGTCCCCTTTCATCCAACATCTTCTAGAACCTTTGTGACACTTGTCACTAAGTGTTCCCTTTAATCCAACCCCCTTTGCCAACCTCCTCCAATTTAACCATTGATATCTTCAGATCAATCTTGACCGTTGATTCTTGCCACATCACCCCTAGCCTTGAAAATCCTATAAATAGACCTCATTTTGAGCAATATGGATCCCATCTCATTCATAGCTTAAGCATTGTTATTATAGGCATCTAGCTTATAGCTTATCAGTTTTAGCAATGTTATCATGCTCATTTTAGCTTAAATCTTAGCTTAATCATTCTAGATCAATCAATGCATTCATATAGCTTAATCATGCTATTCTTGCTAGATCATGCATTTTCAGCATTCAAATCCTCCATCTAAGTGTAGTCAAGTCACTTAATTTTGCATAATCCGATCTAAGAGCATTTTTTATACTCGCATTTACTAGGAGGAAATAAGTCGATTAGCTATGGTTTTACATGTATTTGATTTAAATCTTCTAACCATGCTTATAATGATTTATTGAGTGCATTGTGGTTGTAGGTATAGGTACACCACACAAATACACGACACTTAATATGGTCTTGATAACGATTTTTGATGATTTTTGACCTTGAACTTGGGATTGTCACTTATTTTCATGGTGTTTAACTATCACATACAAGGCATATATTTGTAGAAAACACAGTTCTTATAGCACCAATATAAGGAAAATTTACAATGATTTGCCATTATCTTGGTTCCTTTAGTCATTGTATGTTTGGAAAGTTTCAGATTATTCGGTCCCTATAAGTTGTCTGTGCTAATGAGTGTGTCCTTCTATGATTTGTTTTGCTTATAGTTATGAAACAAAAGGTTTCATGGAGTAAAATACATGTCCCTTTAATGCTGCACAATTACTCTTATATTTTATGTTTATTGCTAGTAAGTTGGCCTCAACCCTTAAGGGAGCCTCATTTATCCCCACTTACTAGCCTGACACTGCATATTCAACTTTGATCTAGAGGCTAATGGATTTTTGACTCCTCGTGATGCAAATGTGGGCATCCATTTATTCTAAAATAATTATCTACTATAACTTTATTATCCTTATGTACTCGCACTAATGCATTTGGGGTCAAATTCTGATGGACAAGGAGCATTGTGTGAAAATTTGATTTTTTTTTTAAAAAATGCCCGTGTTCATCGGAATTCCGACGACCTCAGGCATTTTATTTTAAAAAAAAAACACAATGCATTTTCATTTTGAAAGCAAACCAGCCGAAGCAAGCAGTGACCGTCTTGCCTCCCTGCCCCCCCCATCCTGCCAGAGCAATCTCTGCACAAGCAAGGTAAGGTTTTTTCTGCAATCAAAGGAACTCTTTGTTTTTCAATGAAGGGCAACTAATTTTTTTTCGCAATCAAGGGCAACTAGTTTTTTTTTGAATTAATCCATTTTGTGCATATCCTGCGATCTTAAAATTCCATGAAATGACATCTCTTTGAGGTATTCTGTCATACAGTTCACATGCCATGTGTATACTACCCCATTTTGTGATTTTTGTTATTGGAGCATTTGCAACTAATTTCTGACAAAAAACCCCCTTCGATTATGCTTTGATAGATGTCCATACCTTGTTCCAAAGCTCCTATTTTGGCACACGTAGGGAGGATGCTGGCAAACATTGTACAACATACATATATATATGTTCTTAATCAAACAAAGAGTTGATAAGCTAAAGCATGGCGTAGATAAGCATGGTGATAATAGTGCCACAAATGGAGAGTGTGAGGTTTATGAGAATTGATGTAGGGCAATTAGATAATTGCCTTCATGATGATGTGGGCCCTTTAGAAATTATCTCCTTTATTGCCCCCTCCTCCATTGAATCATCACTAGTAGAAGCAACAATATAATGCTCCATTCCATCTGATAATAAATCTAAACCCAAATCTTTGGCCACATTGTCAAGCCCATCTAAAACTACATCAAAATTGTCAGATTGGCAATTGTCGAGTCCATCAGATAAAACATTAATGTGCACTTTCATTCCATGTTGACAGTCTTCTGTAATTCCAATGGTAAAATATCTGCCACCCATTTCAATGAGTGGGACTGCATCAAGCCCTCCATCATATAGCTTGATTGGATTGCTCGCATCACAATTCTCAAAGTCTTCTCGGCTCTTCAGCTCCAATACGCTTTGTTCAAAGGAAGCATAAGCAAACCCTGTCAAATGTCAAAATGTAGTTGTTTGCCATCATTTTTCTGGGCACAAAGGCCAAACTTTATCTAACCTAAAATTTTCATTAGAAGAAAGATCTATTCTTTAAGTTCTCCACAAACCCAATTTTGACTACCATAAGTCGATTAAAAGAGCTACTCAAAAGAGATTGACAAGATCTAAAAGTAGGCACTCACCATGGCCTAGGGCATGGTGAAAGATCCAATCTAATATCTAAAGATGGGATTTGAATAGATATGAAAGAACCAATAGAATCCATACATATATAACCTAAAAAACCCTAATGAAAGGGCTTACTAAAATTTCTGAACAAATTTATAACAAGGGAAGGGCAATATTACAGAGATTATCTCCAACATGGAAGATCTTGTGGGAAGCCCATCCTTTCAAATCTGAGGTAGGATCCCATCCTCTGTCGTCCCTCACCACATGTTGTTCTGCTGAGCACCCCATCATATTCATGAAAGTGAATCCCATCACCATGAAGATCAAGCAATAAGTAGATGCACTTGGAGCCATCATTGAGATAAACATGAATGTATTTCATGAGGATTTGAACTCAATAATATGTTAGATTCTCCCAAGGATGGATGGACTATACACTTGAAAGGTAGATGATTAAGGATGATGACAAGGTGAATTTTCCTTAGAATGATAGGGTTGATTTTCCTAAGAACAAGTAGATTCATGTAAACTAGAGGATAGAAATTTGGACAAAATAATGGAAGGAGACTAAAACTAGATAGATTCACCTAAATGGGAGTGTAGTCATCTAAGGATAGGAAAAATTCACCATTTGCGTAAGAAAGATGGATAAGATCAATGATTTATGTGAAATAGATTCACCTAAGAGAAAGTAGATTCACATAAGGATAGGTGGATTTTCCTAAAGATGAAGGGATAAGACTTAACAAAAATAGGATTTAGGATGATGACAAGGAGGATTCATTTAAGGATATGGCATATTCACCTAAGGGATATTGTATTCTCCCAAGAATATGGAAAAATTATTGATTGGTGGAATGACATACTAGATCAAGGAATGATACAAGGGTAGAGTCACCTAAATATAGGGTAAATTTAGCTAAAAGGGTACCCATGAGATTGAGGTACTGAGTACCTATCTATGGATGGTGTATTTGGATACAAGTATGATGAAACCATGCTTGTGTATGATGAAACAAAGTCTAGATCTCTATTATAGGTCCAACATAATCTCTATTATTTGAGACACCATTTTATTAGCATATCCAATTAGGGTAATTTATGGGTTTAATTATGGATCATGTTGTCTATTTCCATGCACTATTGAACTTATTTTGATGTATTGTGATTATTTTAATTTTGAAGTTATAAATAAATTATGTTTGTACCTTAGAAAGGGTAACTCCAATTGATGTTTGGGCAGTTTATTTGAAAACTTATGGTGATTATTGCCCTATGTTATGTAATGGAGTTATTTTTACACTAAGTAATTAACTAGAAAAATGAATTTGTATTGTTGTACAAGTATGATGAAACCATGCTTGTGTGTTTACATGTTTGTGCATCCTATTGAGAACGAACCTCATTGTTTAGGAACTCAATAAATGTGGTGTTAAGTAGAAGAATGGAAAACTCAAGAAGCTATGGTGACATATTGTGGCATTAGTAGGGATTATCTCTATTGACCACACCTTACAAAGATAGTATCCCCTAGTTCTCCTCATAGAATGGACCATTGGATGGCTCATAGTGGTATCCTATCCTACATTTATCTTGATGGTATTGCCGATAGTTGGTATGTGGTTCTTGGTATGGGTTTCCTCTTACCCTATTATCTTATTTATATCTTTGTTTCAACATGTGGAGATTGATTTTTGTCATGCTATGATGATTTTCATGTTTGCATGTGTTTTGACATTATGCAAATAGATATCATGTCACACCATACTTATGTTTTGATATAGTGTAGGTGATGGTTACATGTTGTTGATGGTATGGGTTCAAAGACACAATTCCACACAGACACACAAATATTTGAAGATGCATTTTATATTATTCCTTCTTAGTGGCGATTAGTGTTGGAATATTTGCACACATGTAGAGAGGAACTCATGTTAGATACAATAGGTTGTGTTTGATAACATATGAATGTGCCTCATGATGTATACATATATCTTTTTTGTGTGACATGCATGCACATTTTTCCATAAGACACATTACTATGTGGCATGTGCCCTATGCATGTCTTCTTTGTGAGGCACGTTGCTATGTGTAATGTGGCCCTAGGTGTGTCATCTCTATGAGGTGTATTACCATGATATGTTAGGATTTGTAGTGTCCAGGCCACAAATGCATGCATGAGGGACTATTATTATAGTCATGGTTTTTAGGCATGTAGCCTACTTCTCCATTAGGTACATGGCCATGCCATGTGGGAGTTTTTGTGTTCATGCCACAAATGCACACATGAAGGACTATTATTGGAGTCATGATGAATCTTCACTCTATTTAGCCATAATTTCTAGTCGTATAGTTATGTAATGTGCACTTTTAAGGATTGTGAAGTTTCCTTCAATTATTGATGATCTCTCATCTTTGTTGCATGGGCCAACAATTTTATTTTATCTTGTTTGAATTAGTTTAATCACTATTGTGAGTTTTCTCTATTGTGTAGTTATTGTGGCCATGTTTGATTTTCTATTGGAATTGAACACATTTATTTGACTTATTATTGGTACTATTTTTTCTTTCTTTCAATATTTATGATCTTTGGTAGTTTAGTGAGACTCTTGCTATTTTTAAATGTTGCCTTCTTTGTTGTGATGTGATTCCTCACCAAGATCAACATAGATAACCTTGGATGAGTGTATATAAGGAATCAAACATTGGGAAAATTTGAGGATAGGGGTAAGTGTTTGTTGTATGGGTAGCTACGATCCACTTGTACATTCTTAGTGATTATTGACGGCTATGTCTTGGAGGATAATCCCATTAAACAAACAAGGGGGAAGTCATACATAATCGTATGGATCCTCCCTAGTTGTGTGTGGATTCAAGACCATCATTTCATATGGTTCTTGGTTACTTTGTGAGACCATGGCATCCTCTTAGACCAATATGTGAGCCTTGTATTGTTATCCTTGCAATGTGGATGAATAAGTGTATGTTAAAATAAATGCTTTGCATGCCATATAGTTGCATATGAGTTGTTCACATCATTAGATCATGATTTAGAATATGTGAATTCTTTGCAGAAGGTGATGGGAAATGTTATTGTCCTTGCAAAATTTGTAAGGGATTAAAGACTAGAAGACTTCTAATCAAAACAGCTAAGAAACATTATAGGCAGCATGGTCACATTGAAGGGGGACATGATTATCATCCACTGGTAGGTTGTTCAATATATCATTTTAACAATTTATATACATAAGAAATCACTTGATAATGAGATCATGATCACGGTTTATTTATGTATATCAATTTTATATAGATTGAGCACCCCGAAGCACATGGTATGGATCAACATAACCCTGAGAATATGGTTTTCAAAGTGGAGGAACATGGAGGTGTGAATATCGAAGCTAAAGATAATGATCCAATGGAAGATGACGATCATGCACTAGAAAACACAATTGAAGATGATGGTACAAATACATTGATCCATGACACATTTAGTACTGGCACAACTGATCATGATGATTAGGATGACCTTGATGTTCATGATTTACCTCTTCTTGAGAAGGCATATGTGCCCCTTTACAATGGCTCCCAAACAAATCTTCTCTCTGTTGTATTGTTGTTGGTGAACTTGAAGGTTATGAATGGTTTATCCAACATAACAATCTCACGTATGTTAAGGTGTGTCATACATGCCATTACAGTTAATAAATGGTGAATCATGTACCATTAATATTCTCTATATTAACACCTCAAAAAAAAAAATTTCGCTGTAGATTGATAGGTGAGTTTTTCTTACCACCATCAAATATTCTACCTCACTCATACCGAGAATTATCTGCCATTATGAAAGATATTGGAATGGAGTATCAAACAATAGATGCTTGTCCCAATGATCATATTATATATCATAAACAACGTGAATTTGGAACAGAATGCCCTGAATGTCATATCAGTAGATATCAAATAGATGAAATAACAAAAAAGGTGCCTCACAAGGTTCTTTGTTATATTCCCATTATTCCATGTATGCAACGATTATTCAGGTGCACTAGCTTGGTACAATTTATGGATTACCATGCACGCAATAGAAGTCGAGATGACATTATTCGAATGCCTGCGGATGGTTCAGCATTTATGGACATAGAGGAAAAGTGGCCACACTTTAAAGAAGAACCTCGTAATCTCAGGCTTTCATTGGCAGTAGACGATGTCAATCCATTTGGAGAGTTGAGATCTGTTTACTCAGTGTGGCCTATTTTTGTTATCAACAATAATATTCCTCCATGGATGTCAATAAAGAGGGAGCACATAATGTTGGCAATGATTGTTCCAGGTATTTTATCATTTAATAGTCATCCACATTTAATTATAAATATTGCAGTAAAATGGTCATAATAATTATGTAATGTTTTTGTTCATTCCACTAGGCAAGTACCAAGTTAAAGATATGAATGTATATATTGAGCCTCTTATCAATGAGTTGCTAGAGTTATGGAATGGTGTGACCATGTATGACATCTCTAGACCAATAGGACAAAGACAATTTCAATTCCATGCAATGCTTGTACGGACAATACTTGATGCCCCAGGGCTAACACATTTTTGTGGTACGTTATAGTGTTCAAGTTGCACATGATAATTATAATTATAAAAATTAACAAATTTAATAGAATTATACATTATCTTGTAGGTCTTCAGATAAAGGGAAAATTTGCATGTCCATTTTGTGGTCCAAAGATGAAATCGTGTCATTCAAAAAGTTTAGGAAAGCAGGTGTTTGATGAGTATAGGCACTTCCTTCACAAAAATCATAAGTACCGGAATACTGAAAAACATCTTTTCAATGGGAAAGAAGAGACTACATCAAATCCATGAAGAATGAATCCTCACTTATGGAAGTTGGAATATAATAGAATTAATCATCAAGGTAATGTCATTCCATCTAATGGTTTATGTTTGGAATTTGAATTTTTCTATCATGTTTTGTTTACTGATGATGTAATTGATGATACTGAAGGTCATCAAGGCATGGATGACCACCTTCCAAATGGACTAAAAAGTTATCCCAGACAATTTAGTAGGTTGCCTTACTACGAGCAGCTACAAATTGTGCATTTGTTTGATATAATGCATATTGGAAAGAATATAACAGAGACATTATGGAAAATATTGGATGGAAGGTGTGACAAAGAAAAAATTGTCAAAATTTGTAGTGACATTGTGGAATCCAATCATGCAATGAAAAATGTCATTCAATCAAATAGAAATGGAGATCAAATTAATATAAGTGCCCTTCCTTGGTTATTAATGGAGCAGCAAAGCAATTCTATAAAAGAAGTCATACGAAAAATTTGATTTCCCATAGGATTTGTTGTGAACATAAACAATCTCATATCAAAGAAGAGTGAATTTGGGCCAGGGATGAAAATGCATGATTAGCATACCTTCATTAAGGTAATTCATGTTCTTGTGTATTTACTATATATTTGTATACTATGCATGTACTTTTCATTGTATAATGTTAGAAAACAATGAAAAGATATTGCCATTTGTTTTACTTGTTATGCAATATATTGTATATTATTTTGTAAAGCCTCGTTTATATATTTTTGCGTCTTCAATCTCTTTTAGGTGGTTGTCATCTAAAGAAATCCACAAGGAAGATATAAAATATTGGAATTGAAAAATCCCTCATCTAATGTGTGAAATGCAAAAGTGTCTACCTTCAACTTTTTTCAATGCACAAGAACACTACCTCATACACCATGTTGAGGAGATCAAATTGTGTGGACCCGTACACACTAGGTCAATGTGGATGGTTGAGAGGCACTTGAAATTTTTGAAGGCTTTGGTTCAACAAAGAGCACATCCTGAGGGTTCTATGGTGGAGGGATATATGGTATACCAAACTATGGTGTACATTACTGAATATCTTCCTAAGTTTGCAGCAAAAATCCATGTAGATCATATTTGGGATCCCAACCCCATTAATAAATTCAAAGGGGAGCACTTGATGGGGAAAATTAGATTGAAGAAAGTGAGAGGTAATTATAAGATGTTATTGTAGTAAATTAATTCTTCATCTTCTAAATAAATTAGTTGTAAGTGGTCTATTAATTATTTGTACAGTTGGTCTGGAGTGGGATGTGCTACATTTGTATATTGTAAACAATCTTGATTGGATGACAGTGTGGATTGAACGATGTCAACATTCTAGTCGCACATTAACATGGGATGGTGTCACTTCATTGGTTAAAGAAGCTCATCGTAATGGAGATTCCAATGTTACACAAAGGGAAATTGATTTAGCATATGGTTTAAGAGATCAATAGGTACATATAATTTTATTAATCACCCATATGTTTATCAACTCATGATGCAATAATTTTAATATGTTAGACATATTGCAGGTCAAACACCACAAGGCTATGTGCTACAATGGTCATAAATTTCGCATCAAACAGTTGGATGACATGAAGAAAACTTGTGATTCTGGGATAACTGCAGTCTTTGAGGTGACCAATATTTCATCTAGAAATGACATACATCCTCAAGAGTCTCAAAATCGATACTATGGCATTTTGGATGATATACTTGAGTGTGACTTTAATTCCTTCAAATTAGTTATGTTCGTCGTCAAATGGTATAGGCTACGACTGAATAAAAATGATCCTGATAGAACTGTTATCAAACATGATAATGGATTTACAATGGTTAATACAAGGTCATTTGAACGAGTTGGGGATGAGCCCTATGTTCTTCCAAGTCAATGTGAGCATGTATTTTACTCGGAGGTTCCACATAAACCGGGTTGGTCATTTGTTGTTAGACATGATCCAAGAGGAAGGCCGATAATGTATAATGTGATGGAAGAAGAAGATACCGAAGAAGTAGAAGATGCTATAGATGATGATCACGATCGACAGTTAGTCGATGATGTTCCTGACGGAAATGTACATGAAGAAGAAGCTGATAATGATGATGCTGCTGCTGCTGATGATGATGGTGATGGTGATGGTGATGGTGATGGTGCCGGTAATGGTGATGATGATGATGATGATGATGAACATAATGACGACAACAACGACGACGAGGATGATTATGATGATGATGATGATGATGATGATGATGATGATGATGATGATGATGATGATGATGATGATGATGATGATGATGATGATGATGATGATGATGATCATCATCATCATCATCATCATCATCATCATCATCATCATCGTGATGGTCATGATGATCAGTTGGATGAAGAAGAAGATCAATGACATGAATGAAATGTATGAGATGTGATTATTATATTATCTATTTAATATTGATATCTTGATAGAAATTGATTTGACTTATATGGTTACATAAATAATTCATATGTTTTGAATTCTAATGCCATTACTTAATTAATTCATGATGCGCCTCAAGCTATGTGATAGAGGTTTATTTAAAATACATATGTGATGGATTACATGCTTATAATGATACATGTGACATTTTTTGAACTTTGTGTTTATTTATGGAATGTGGACTACTTATTAGCTATGTGATGGATGGTGATTTATGATACGTATGTGATGGATTACATGTTTATGATGATACATATGTGATTCTTATGATGCTCAATTACATATATGATGATACATATGTGATGCTTATGATGCTTATGATATGGCAGTATTTATTTTTTATCAAATTACAAATGTAATGCTTATGATGCTCAATTGTTGGTGCAGGAACCTAAACCCCTTTGACGAGGATCCTACACAGTCTCATAGATTGACAGGTATAAGTCAATACACCTTATAGAAATAATATATTTTTTAAAAATTACAAGAAAAACAAACTTCCTCAGTTTTTCAAACCTCAACATTAGCAACAAATCTAATACAGTTATCAACACTTGAGGCCCCAGTTGGACTTACTCAAATTTTAATCTCAACATCAACTTTATGGCCGACTTCATCAATATTACCCTCATTTGCAAAATATCCCTCTCATTATCAACTAACTCTCTCATTTGATGGTGCACAGGTATCACCAAATAGGTATTTGTCAGATGTGTCTTCCTTGAGTGAGGGAAATGCAGGAATAGAAGAGGAAAGTGAGACATGTAGTAGATCTCAAATAGGGAGATCAACTAGAGGTCAAAAGATTAGAAGAAAATTCAATAAACGCATGGAATTTTTTCTTGCTCAAGGGGGGTCATGTTCTTATGATGATGAGACCAAAGGCGACATTGAGGTGCCCTTGAGGTACAAACATCTACTGAAATAATGTGTACCCAAGGAACTTCCTCCACTAAACACTGATTTTTGTGTTAATGAGAGGATATATCGCATAGCACCTTCGTCATTACATGGTTTGGGCCTATTTTCCATGGACAGCATAAAGGTCTCTTACAACAAAGTTGGTAAATTGATGGAGTTTGTTGGACCTTGTTACAATTATAATGATTGGATGAAGATTGTTCGATATAAAAAAAGTATGCCTAGGTATGCACTGTTAGCCAATTATATACAACAAATAGATAATGATCAAAGTAAACGAGTGGCTATATACATTGATGGAAGGCCAAAAGTAACAGGGAATATTATAGGTTTTATAAATAGTACATGACTTGGGTCAACTAATAAGCAACCCAATTGCATATTTGAGGCACATGAGGGAAATTGTGTGTTTGTATGTGCGATAAAACCAATAAGTGTAGGGGAAGAGCCGCTAATCATTTACAATTTGAATTGTATAGATACAAAGTTACTATCATGGGGGTGGTAAATACTATATATATACCATTTAAGCCAACTTCCAATTAATGAATCCAATAAACCATTATATTATTAAGTTTTTTTGCTAAGTCTATTGGTTTCATTTCACTAACGTTTTTATATTTTTTCTTTGTCACAGGGCCACATGGATCCACCACATAGCACAGATAGGGGTGTAGGTCCTAACACTTCTACGGAGCAGGTAAACCTCATTGTAATTGTACAAATTAGATAGAAGCAAACTATTACATTATGATCTTTTCTTGAGTGTTTTGAAGTAATTTTGATAGTGTTAATTATATTCTTGTCACATACGGATGTTCGGGATAAGGGAAAGGAACCTATAGTACCTTAACACCTCCATAGGGATGTGGGGTGCTTGACAGTGTTATGTGCTGATGACATCTCACTTAGCGCAAACCCTATACAATTGGTACAAAAGAATATTAGAAAAATTAGCCAAGAGATTGTTTATTTGGCAACCATAAGCCCTCAAACTGATGAGATAACAAAGAGGGTGCAACTATTGTTGCTGACAGTGGAGAACTTGCAAGTAAGCAGTAATGAAAGCTTTAATCATAACAAAAGTTCAATAATCGTTTAGATCTTTTTCTCTTTTATGTCATTAACTAAAATATGTATGAGTTATTTTTACAGAAATTTATAAGGCCTCATCATCTTGGTGGCGATGATCAGGGTATTGCGGGTAGTTCAGGTGATGACCATGTTCTATATATTAAAACCACTCCTTTAAACTTGTGAACTTGCTTTTTTAATGTTTTATATATTTAATGTATTACTCTTCAGGTGCAGACAAGGGTCCGAGGTCGATCCCAACTATATTGTTGACTGCAATGTTGGCAACACGTAGCATGTAGACATCATCTATTGCACCAGCTCGTGTTGACCCACCCACTAGTGGTAGATCCCTCTTTTTCTTTCTCTTTCGTTATGTGTTTATTACCCTTGAAGTGTTCTTTCTTGGAGCCATTTCATAGTGGATTCATTTACTGTGGTAGGAGATGCACATGAGGATGTGCCAGAGGTGACTACTGGTGATAACATACCATCATTTCCTAGATCTTCCCGTATTGCTAGTACGGGAACGTTGCAGGCCACATTGGTGGTGAGTGACGAAGAATTGATTCCCTTGAAGATACAGAAGGTTCTAGGTACTTTAAAATTATTATTATATATACTCTAATTGTAATTTACTTACTGATCACTCATTTTGGACTAATGATCCCATGTTTTTTTTGCAGGAAATGATATTTTTTATAAAAATCTTAATGACATGACATTGTAGATATTTGGGCCCACCGTATGTAAAAGGTGGAACATCATACATGAACTAACCCTTATCCACTATTTTGATTTCATATCATTGCTAGAATAGTTTTCTTTTTATCCATTTCTTGAACTATATCAAAGGTAGCTTTAGTTTCTTTCTAAATCTAACTGGTTTGTTTTTGCTTTAAAGGTGGAATGACCAAGAAAAAAAGTTAAAAGATGAACTCACAAATCGTATAGTAGGGTTGTTTGGAAATGACACATTCGACAAGACTAAGCTCTTGGAAAAAGCTGGCACATATCTGAAGTATGTGAGGGACCAATGCAGGACACATTTAGAGAAGAACGTAAAGTATGAGCATCCCCCCATGATTCCAGAGAGGGAGTGGAAGGACCTAATTTTGGATGCAAAGAAGAGAATTGAAAGGAAAAAAGGACATACACCACCAGACGCCAGAAGAAGGTATGTGATACTATTAAGAATGTGAATATGTACTAATTATTCATTATATTTATATAATCTAACATATTTCAAACTTTTCATAGATTGAGTGACACGTCAAAGGCAACCAAGGCAAGACAAGAAAAGCATGGGCAACACAAACTCGGCTCTGGTGGTTATATGAAACTTGCCGCACGAATTGTAAGAATCAGTAAATTAAGTATCACATCAAAATATTTATAAATTGTAAACAATTTTCTTTTGATCAAACAATACAAGCAAAAATCACAGTACTAAGCAAAAATGCAGGGCTCTGAATTCAATAGAGCACCCACAGAAGATGACAAGAGAATTGGCTACCAGCAAGGCTATATAGCCATGGCTGAACGGCTACGAGAATTGAGTGGGCAAACACGAGATTCTGATGCATCTGTCACAATGGTAAATAAGCTAAATGAAAATTATTTCAAATTGAATCCTTAACCAATAATCTATTTGATGTTAAGTTTCAACATAAAGTGACTATATTTTTTTTAAATAAGAAAGCAATGATAACACTACACGTGACATTGGAATGCAGCATGATAATCATGGAACAGAACCTGTACATGAAGGTCCGGATGTGCATCCTAGTAGTGGAGGTATTCATTTTCTATTCAAATTTTTTTATGTAATTATTAATACAATTAAACATCTTAAATTGAAAATTAGTGTAGTAATTAATGTAACCTTTATTGTTAATATTTTAGAGCATGTAGTTGGTGGTGACCAAGTGGAGCATAATCCAGGTAGACAACATCAGGAATGTGATGCTCCCCAATCAGGTAAAGAGAACCACTATTATTCCTTTAAACAAATTTAATTGCAGTTGGTGTATTGATTAATGTAACATTTCGTATTTCAACTCCAGAGGATCTAGAGGGTGTTCAACATGTTGAGGTTTAGGCTAGACAAAATGATGTCGAAAATGATGCAGCCCCATCAGGTAAAGAGTGTAATGGTTGTGGTCTTTAAATTAATGAAATACTTGTAACAATAATAAAAAAATGTTTTGAATTTAACCCAATTCTTTGTTATTACAGAGGACCCCCCTTTGGTTTAGCATCCTTGTCCTTTGTATAAGACTAGGCATACATCAAGAGCATGAGAAGAGGGCAGAACAATCGAAGATGGGGGAAATGATGAAGAAGACGATGCTCCACTTAGACTTTACATAGCTTCAAAAGAAAACAAAGAAAGAAATGATTGTAATCTACCTTATTTGATAATGACTGATTTTTATGTGTTAATGAATGTAATTGTGTGCTAATGAATGTTCATGAATGATATGTATTGATGATTATTGATGAATGTTGCATGTTAATAAAAGTTAATGAATTTTATGTGTTAATGAATGTTATGTGATAATGAATGAATACTATATTTTAATAATGGATGAAAGAATGAATGAAAGAATGAATGAATGTTAGATGTTAACAGGGAATTTAGAGTGATGTTAGGGGGGGGCAAGGGGCCAAATGAGCTTCCACCTTCACATGGTTGGCCCTGTTAAGTAGAGAATATTAAACTATTCTTGAAACAAAGTGAAGCTCAATAAGATAACACACTTTTCAATATTTCATTATGTTGCACAGTTAATCTTATTGAATAATGTACATATATTGAATCTTAATTGCAGGGTCCAACAGAGCCAACACAAACAACACCATGGTGCGACTACAAAAGTTGTGAATATGCCTCATCATGAATAAAGCTGAATTGGCGCATTCTCTATAAAATCTCAAATGCTCTATACTTTGGAAGTTTTGAAATTTTTATGATCATATCGGTCCCCTGCCTAAAAGCTTTTTTCCTTGATTTGTTTGTGATACACATTGAGAGATTTTTGTTTTCCTTTTATTTATGCATGTCTTAACCATTCTCCACATGCTTCTCATTCTTATTTAGATTGTTGTATTTTTACATATGTTGGAATCTGTAGTTCCACGTACATGTTTTCTATGTTCTTTGTAACTATATGAAAAGGTGTAAAATGTGGGTATAGTCCAAAATCTTGATTACCAACAAGCTATTGTTGTTTAATAGTTCCAGTGTTTGTATTAATTGAAACAGTTTAACCCTTTTAACATGTTTCATAGCAAACTTGCACTTTGTATGCAATCTTATTGTTACAGTTCAATTACTGAGGTGATGTGATTTTCAAAAGTATTCCGATGAAAACAAAATTGGTTTTCATTTATGTATTTTATTAAAATTGTAGAGTTTCCTCGCGAACATTTAAACTTAGAAGGATTTAAAAATTCAATACAAGAGTACTGGACATAATCTCTGGAGATAGAATTGAAACTCTCTCCCATGACTTTAGATTGTTTCCATGCTCTCTCGGCTAGTAGCTTTCAGACACAAAACATAGGTCTTCTAAAGTTTGTCCCAACATTAATTAGTTCCTTTCTCTTCTTTTTCATCCTTTTGGAAAGAGAATTGGAAATTGTTAGGAACGAACATCTTCCTAGGTGATTTGTTAAAATACAATGGGGAACTCAATCAAATTTTAATTTACTTCATTTTAAGTTATTATCACAATTCATTGAATTATACTTACAAAAAGCTTATATTTCCAAGGTAAAATATCAGTATCTTTCTTGGGTAATATTAGATAGCAGGGTCTCTTGGCTTAGACAAAATCACCCTCTCATTGTATTCAAAGTAGATGCATAGCAAAACTAGATGCATCAATCATTAAATCATAAACAAACACAAGCTCAAAAATTGTGTTACCAAGTATGCTTGGAACCTAGCCTGTAACTAACTAGTTCATACTAGATGTTGTTTGGGTACGGTATTCAATTCTATTAGAATCTACAAAATAAATATTAACCTAGAAATTAATGTAAGTGATAACATTTTTAAAATTGTTAAATATAAATGATAATAAAATCAAAATAGCATAACATAGTTGATTTCATAAGAGAGAAAATGAAAAAGTTCACAATATCTTCACTCGATATCCAAAATTTTTAATCCATTAGGATGAAGATGAGGATGAGATAGAAAACCAAAAGACAAGGAATTGTTTATCCAAGTTTCCAAATTTTTGAGGATAAGGAAAAAAACATAATCCTATGAAAGAAGGAGAATGTGCAGGTCATTATGTCAAGTAAAAAGAAATTACTTAAGTAAACTAAAAAAACAAATACAATATCATACTTACGATAAAACATATCCACTTGGTGAATAAAATGGTACATTGGCACACCCCCTTAAGTGCAATTGAGGTAAGAAGAAATGGGTCACAAGGTTAGGTATCCATGTAAAATATGAAATAACCCCAAATTATAAAGAGAGTGTACCCTCTCGAAGTAGAGACTAGAAAATCCATAGGACAAAACTCCATCCCAAGTGACATATGTGAAGGATAATATAGACCCACCCCATCCCCTAAAGTTGGTGCCTCCACAAAGAAGAGAGAAAAGCAATGCAAAATGTTGAATGGTGAATGTTGTAGTAGGTTCATTTCCAACAAATGATGCACCTTCCTTTCACAATATGGAAATCTTGAGTTGTCAAATTGTTGAATTCCCATTCAAGTGGAATGTAGAAATGAATTCAGATGTATGGTTTTTGAAGTGACTCATGTGTCTTGATGTTGATGTTAAGCTGTGATTGTTCCATAGAAGATTCAAGGACTACAATCATTGAAGTGTGAGACCTTAATTAATGTGAAATAGAATGTGTCATGTTGCATGATATGGTGGGGATAGAACAAGTGAATTTACAATGGGAGACGATGTAACTCGATGGGCATTGTCATCAATGAGAAGACAAATTTTCTCAATTGTTTCATCAATATTTGAAAGGTGAGAGTCCACAAACAGATGTGAAATGTTTAAGTAGGCCTCCCAATGAAGTGGATCTCATAGACACGAAGAATACTATATAGAGAATCATTGAGAGCCCTTGAAGAAGCAAATTTGAACTTTGATGAAGCAATACATGATGGAGGAATATCTTGCAAGAGGAAATCAAAGTCATTATGGTGTCATCTAGATCTGAAATGTGGTCTACTTTTCAAAAAAGTAAAGATGCTTGATAGGAATGTGTCCTAGTGGGGTGAATCTAGAAGACATATAATCCTATTGCAAAGAATCATGGAAAGTTCTAGAAGAAGCAACTTTTAATTCTGAAGTAGCAACGTGTATAAGAGATGTTCTCATTTGTAGATGGAGTATCAAGAGGAGGATCACTAGTCCATGGACCATGTCATTGTTGTTAAATACCTATGCTTTTGTTCATAGTCACTTGGTGTAGGAATGAATTCAATGAGATAGGGTAGGAGATCCTACATAATGTAATTTTTCACTATCCCTTTTTTTGAGTACAAATGGTTCTCTGAATTTATCTTGAAAATAGAATGTCAGAATTTAATACCATAATCCATGATGAAAACTGCCAAAAATGGAAATTTATCTTAGTTTGCAATTACAAAATGCTTTTGTATAGGCCTCTCGAAGATTAAGTACATCAAATTGAGACTTTATAAATTGAGTGTATGTATTAGCAATCTCCCAAATTGTTCAATGGTCTCCAAACCTTGTCAATTTTTTATTTTTATTTTAACTCAAATATGTATGGTATAGGCATATCATTGGTTGTGTGATTTTTTTTTTCCTTAAATGCTTCTATGACCAAAAGAGACAAGTTTTAGATGAAAATGGGGTGTTATGGGCCTTTTTGACACAATGGTAGGTTCTTTAGACCTGAAAATGCCCCCAAAACTAGTCGATTGCCTTAAGTTACAAACAAATCCTTGTTTGTGAGCATGCTTCTTGATCTCCAATTTTGGTGGAATGAAAGATAATATTGAATTTCTCAAGCCTTTTGGATGCTTCGAAACCACCAAAAAAAGCTACTTTGATCATTGAAATGCTGTAGTGACTTTGATAAAAAAAAGAAAACTAAGTCTAAACTTTAGAAGTTAGTTTTTTCTTGTCAAATTGTTTTCAATTTTCAAATCATCCAAGGATGTAAGAGAAGTATATTTTGTTATGAAAAGATAAAAAAAAAATTAGAATCTTTTGAAACCATTTAAACATGGGGACCCCTTCCCCCCCCTCCAAAATCCCTATTTTTTCAGGATGCAATACTTAGGGGAAAGATCTCCTTGCCACACCACTTAGGGATGTCCTAGGGACTCCAAGGAGTCTCTTGACCATCTTGAGGATGCCTATGAGTCTCCCATGGCCCCCAATTAGAAACTCCAATTCTAAACAAAAATGGTGAAATTATTGTGAAAATGTCATCTGTATTAAAGGTTTGGCATTACCCCCTAACCTTGATGGGGGCTCTTCCCCAAACCCCCCACAAGGGGCACTACCCATTGACCCCAAACCTCTACCCACCATTCTTATTGTTAATGCAATAATTTCCATTTTTTTTATGTTGACTAGTTTAAACACTTAGTATGCCAAAGTTTCATCTGCAATTCTTATACTTATTCTTAGTTTGTTCCCAAAGTTCCAAAACTCTACCACCATTGCTAATGTTCAAATTTCAATGCAATCATTGACATATTTTTAATGTTTATTGTAAAATTTACATAGTGTGGAAAATTTTTATTTACAATTGCTATACTTATTCTATACACATCCTTTTATAATTAATTTTTTAAGTTGTATATATATTTGCATCCCACCCCACCCCCTTCGTCATCCCCCTATCGTCCCCAAACTTAAGCCCTTGGTATGTTAAGATATGAAAGCTCATAATCATTTCATTTGATATGTTAATAGAGGAAAACCTACAATATATAGCTTCCAAGATTCCAAATCCATGAGGATCATGAAGAGGTAGAAAACCAAAAATAGAAATTGCTTATCCAAGTTTCCAAATTTGTGACAAGGAAAAAGTAGAATGTCAATCAAAGAAGGAGAATGTGCAACTCATTGTCTTATTCTACCTAAGTAAAAATATTACCTAATTAAGCTTTTTAACAGTGGAATATCACACTTAGGATAAAACATATCCAAGGTAAATAAAATATTACATTGATAGGCTTCTTTGGTTGCTCTAAAAGTGGTGCCTTATGAATTATGTTCTTGGATACTAAAGTTTCCAAATTCTGGGCACTCTTGATAGCTTCTCGTAGGGATTGTGATTCAAAGGCTTTAACCAAACGTTTCAATGGTTTATGTTGATGTGTTTTTTATGCACTATGCAACACAAAATAAAATACTAAGTATTCTATTATCTCTTTAACAAAATCCTCCCAAGTGCTAAACTATGTGATCAAATGGGATGACTCCAAGATTCCAATAGTTAGGTCTTGACTTTATATTGTAGATAGACTCAATGATTGTGATGTGATATCTGCTGGAATCACAAGGGGGAATTATGTTGCTTGGGTCAAGACCTATCCATTCTCATGTTTCATGATTGATTTACACTCCATGATTTAGGTCATCCTTGAGCAACATCTCGACTTAGCCAAATTTTGTTTTTTGTATCCTAATTCTTTAATTTTGACCCCTTACTAGCATTGCCTTAGGTTTTATTGGAATTCTTGCTTCTCTAGCATGGGCACATTTCTAGGGTTCATTCATACAAATTGCTCTTGATGAGAAAGCTAGTATCATGATCATGACTTAAACAAAATTTTAACTTAGTCAAATTATCTCCTCCAAACTTCTATGAGTTCATCGCCTTTATTCTTCATCATTTGGATGTCTTTTGTCATTGGCAGGTAATTCTTGACCACCATACCTCAATCTTGACCTATGCTATACCCTAAAACCCTAGAACCTAGTTATGTTTACAATTGAGATCTTGGTGACTTGATCACTTAATACAGCTTAATCATGTAGGTCTCATCTAACTCTGACTCCAACACTTAAGCAAATCAACCCTAGCAACCAAGTACTTTGGAAAATATCTTACAGCTTGACAACATGGGTAATGATGGAGGAATGGAAGGTGAGACCTATAGAGGTGAGAGAGAGAGAGAGAGGGTGGGAGGAAGAGATAATGACCTAGAGAGGGTAGAGAAAGAGAAGTAGAGAGGGAGAGAAGAGGAGAGGGAGGGAGAAAGAGACCTAGAGAGGGGAGAGAGAAGAGAGATGGTAGAGAGGGATAGAGAAGAGAGATAGAAGAGAGATACCAATGTCAATCTTTTTCTAAAAAAAAAAATTTCCAAAAAATCAGCCTACCGTCAAAATTCTGACTCCAAAGGATAAAATTCCAACAGCACTCCTCTGTCGGAATTTTATCCTTTGGAGTTGGAATTCCAATGATAGGCCAATATTGTGACGGTATTCTTTCAGGGTATGAGCATCCATGGCGGCCATCGGAAAGGTTGGAGGTGATGTCGGAATTGCGACGACCACAAGGATAGTAGGAACTTCTGAAACAAAGTTTTCGATGACTTTTTTTGTCTGTAGTGCGATGCAATTGTGTCGGAATTACGATGATTTGCTGTTGAAATTTTGACCCGAATGTACTAGTGTCAGTGTTGATGTATGCTACTCACTCATTACTTCATCAAAGAAATGAATACTTTGAGACCATTTAAGTCTTGAGTTTCTGCCAAAAGAATCATTGGATGACAAATACAAAGCTTCTTTTCAAATTTGATTATTTCCTTTAGCAGGACTCTAGACTTAAATAGTCTTTGGGGAAAATATAGTTATTGTACCTTTCATTTTCATGTGGGGCTGAACCCTTGTAGGAGTCACATTTTACCCCACATGCTGATACTAGAACTGATCAGACCTATTACTGCACATGGAACAAACTAGTTAGCAAAATATTCCTTTTATTTAAAATATTTGCTGATACATGTCTTTACTTCTTTGATGCACACTGATATCAACATGTATATTTATAAGCATGTGATCATGTGGCGTATAAGTAGTCATTGCTTAGATCCTTCAAGATCTAGCCTTGTTGTTGTGACTAATGCAGGAAATGGGGCACCTGGAAGGACTTAGGATGTGCAGAAACAATCAACTTCAGACCACCATTGAAGATGCATAACCAATCATCCAGGCAATGACTGGTTACCCTCTTTACATGCTTATGCCTTTATTTTACTTATTTCATATATTTGTTCTTCTTCTTTTGTTTCAAAGAAGTAAAGGCCAGTCTCACAGCCTGTGTCAGACTACATGTACATATTTATATTTGATGAATAAAGATTACATTATTTTTCAAAAAAGATTGCACAAATCTTTCTATGTTATGCTCATTTTCCTTAAAAAATGAAAGGATCTTCTTGAACTCTGTAATCTTAATATTTAAAGATAATTGTATTTTATAATGGTGAATACAATGTAAAGATTTTAAAATACACCTTTTTGCTTGACAACATCATGGCTCTACCTGATTGAACCAGAAAGTGAAAATCTAGTAACAATAACCTTGATCACACATCTAGAGGGATCTAGATTGAAAGAGCAAGAAATAGAGTTTTCATAGAATCTATCTAGTCTTGAATATATCCTCTTGGATCCTTGCTGGGCATTGCACCATGTGTACTAGATGTGATTGATCTCCTTTTTCTTTTCTTGGATGGAGCCAAAGAGGTGAAACTTATTTTTCATTATATCCCAATATAACTTCTCACCACACTTCCATTCCATGTTAAGCCCACCAACCTTATCTTGAGATTCTTCAATCATACTAAATTCTCCTCCAAAAATATATGGAATATTAGGGAGAGTAGACAATAATTTCCATAGTTCTATCCTATCTCAGTAATCATTTGGGGCGTAAATAGAGCAGATGTCAGTTCTATGTCCATCTTTCTCTAATATCAGTCATGTAGGTCTATTTCAAGGAGATGATCCATTATCTACATTCAATGAGGACCATTTCTTATTAATCAAAATGATTGCACCACCTCTACCTATTTCATGATTGGTGGTGAAATGAATAGAATCCCTCCAGATGAATATGAGATTTACCTCTAGTAGAAATTCAGATGCTTTAACTTTTCTTAGAAGTAAGGTATACAGGTTCTTATGCAGGTTGAGAAAAATCCTAATAATTAGCTTTTGATCAGGGGACTCAAGCCCCCTAATGTTCTCGGTGATGAGTATAAGATCCATCACAGATGAAATTAATTAGGAATATCCTTGGTAGCTTTGAAGCCACTAAAGCATTTGGGAACATCACTTTTGTTGTTCTTTCTATTAGGGAGAGGGGATATCTTTTTCTTGCCTAATGGCCTCCCTCTCCTTCTTTAACAACACTGAAAGGACCTTCACCATCCATGATAAGGGTGTCCCCTTATTCAATCTCCACACTTGGGGAGAGATTCTCTTTGTTGGATACATCGATGGGCAGGGATCTCTGCTCCCCATCAAGATCTTCAAATAATGGGTTGGAAATGACTCGACCAAATTGATTAGAAACCAAAAGCTCAAGGGATGCCAGTGTTTGATTACTAAAAATGGGTTTGGCCTTGATGATTTCAATACTCTCCACCTCTAGGCTAGGGACAATGGGGAGAGGGTTTTGCAGAGATGCTAAATCACTCTCATTAAAACTACTCTTGTTAGGGGGGTCGATATTATTGGTATTAATAGTAACCATATGTTTAGCATCCTTATTGATAGAATTAACATCTACATAATTATTAGAGATAGTATCTTTAGTAAGAGAATTAACATCCTTATTAATAAAGTTCACATCAACTGAATTAACAGAATTAACATCCACAACATTATCTTCCTTATTAACAAAATTAACAATAGTATAATTAGGATCCTTATTATCAATAGTCATCTTATATGCATCACTATCCTTATTTAAATTATACACAGAAATAGATTTTCGTTTAGGATCTTGGACTATCGATTGAACAAATGAGAGTTTACCTTTTAAGTGGGGAGGAGAAGTAAGATTCAAAACTTCAGTATGATTGGTCTTTAGATAAGGGAGGGATTTCAATTTATCCAACACCAACTATTGCTCATTTTTAACCCTCATCCTTCCTGATTTGGTGGGGGCATCATCATCTAAGCAAGAGATATTTTTAGCAAAGAATGAGGAGGCAGGTGAGCATTAAAGCTCTCAAACTCCATATTTTCATCAAAAGATGGGAGAGGGCCAACCGGCTTAGCCATATCCTTAGCTATCGATTTACTCAACTCATTTAGCTTGTCTCAAATAGGGGTTTGCACTTCCATCAGTTTAGCAGAGGAAGCCATATTTTGGCTTCTCTCTTGGCCTTTCTTAGTAGTTGGGTTAGGGTTACGTTTAACAAAAATAAGACAATTTTTATGCATATGCCCTTCATGTCTATAGAGGAAGCATGCATTCAGCCCCCTAAGAATCTGTAATGCCCCGCCAAGAAACCCCGAAGGGATTAAGACATAACACAAGAATAGAGAGCAATAATTTTTTTTTTTAAAAGTTACACCACATTAAGATACAACAAGATATCAAAGATTCAGATTACATAGCGGAAGACATCAATTAACACCTAAAGAGTTTCCCAACGAGATTACTTAAATTTCACAATTCACTTAACTCACACAATTAATCCAATAAGCGGATTATCTTAATAACGAGATAATTCTTAATCAGGATAATTTCTTTCAAAAGATGGAAATATAAATCACAAGCAATGACTCAACCATTGAGATCTATCCTTAATCTTCATTCAATCTTTTCATAAAAATACAAGCCACACATCTAATATTCTAACACACTAGAATTCCATCATAAACATAAGAGATCTTTTCAAGCATACTTAATTTCCTTAACAACAACTGAATATATTCCATTACTCTAAGTTACATTATTTCATATTCCAATTTATTGCATTATAAAAGACGATTACATACATGCATCTACGATAAATCTCATCTAAACCACTTAAGCATTCGATCAACATGGCATTCAAGAAAGGACTGAATAGAAGCATTTAAAGTTAATTCCATTTATCCACTTATCCATTCTAACATAAGCTAATCATACATGATAAAGCTGAATAAGGGAAACATAAGAGAATACATCACGTAACACCATAATGATCTCGGAGTTCACCCCTAAAGGGCTACATCTCCGGGTCTGCTCAACTGCAAGACCCCTCTGATAAATAATAAAGTTAAGAATACACGAGGTTACACCAATTACAATCCTGCCATCAAGGCGAAACATAAACAATATATAATGACCGCATCAGTCAATACTACATAAACGATCCCTGAAAAGTAAAGGATCCAGCTGAACATAATCGAAGCTAAAACAAAGGTCCAGGAGAGCATCCATAAAACTGAGCCATCACCACCCAAGGTCTAACTTGAAACCGATACTCACAAGGGTATAGACAAAAGGAAGACCCACAAAGGTACTCCTAACAGGACAAAACGATCACACGCTAGCGAACGTAGGGACAAGTGTCATCACACAACCTGGTATGGTTACCATGGCAGGTCTTCATAGGTCCCGGCCCCATACACTGGGTTACCCTGGCAACCTAATCTGAGCCTTCGGCCCATCCAAGTCTCATGTGGACCCACACATCCTCTCGTGAAGACAAGGAAGATGGTTTGCCCTTTCGGGCCTTCTCACAGCATGTCGAGTCTGTGTTAGCACTCATCCCATTTGTGAGGCACATTTATCTTACTTAGAGATTACATTCTAATCTACTGTTAGGTTATCACTTATTAGACTCACTTTCGACGGGTTACCCAGCAGCTACTTTGGGCGCGGCGCCCAATCGAAAGCCACTTTCCCATACGACACTAGACTATACTCAGACGAACTCAAAACCCAAGGAATACACATGGTCAGACGAACAGAGTTCAAGAAGGGAGAAACAAACATCTTGTCAAACTCGACTCAAAAGTGGTACACTTACTGACGGTACTCTAACTAGAGACCTGACAAACTAAGGTCAACCACGAATCATTATTCGACACCCATACAAGGGATATGACCAACTACGACAACACCACAATACAATAGTCAACTCGGAATCGAGGACTGAAACAGGTACCCCAAGTCATTCCATACGACAGGGTCCTATCAAAACAAGCACGACTTGCCATTACATAAGCAAAAGCGAATACAAAAATTAAACTCGCATAGGAATATTCAACAGATACAATCTTTCCGAATTGATCTAATCATTAAAAGTCGATCAAGTTTTCTACAAGATCTAAATCAGCTTACAGTTATCTACCTCATCTAGGAATAGGTTGTTCTTGGTTTTCTAACTCTCTAAGGGTCAAAGCATCGAACAGACATATAAAGCCATAATGAGTTTTTAAACCAAATTCATATTAATAAAACTCAGACAACCATTAATCAATTAAATAAGATATTTAATCTCCAATTAAAACATCATTGATACCCTCTTGAAATAAAGTCACTCAATCTCACTCCTTCGAAATCATATAGTTCTAAAAAAAAAGGGAATATACCCTTAGAAGGGAGCTAAAACAAATAAGTAACCATTTTCCGAATTAACATAATATTTTACTTCCACAAAAACCTATTAATATAGGACTTAATTTCCCAGAATAAACAACTGATAAACATTTGGTTTTATCCTACCTTTCAATTAGCAAAAGCCTATATGAATCCTTGCAAATACACTAAATTGCAATTTTAACCAATTAACATATAAATTAATTACCCTTAAACTAATTATATACATTAATTAATAATTTAATGAATAACGTTTAACATTAAAACCTTATCATTAAATAAAATTAAATTGTCTAATTAACTAATATTAAACTATTATATATTTTTTTTGACTAAAAAAAGAATACATAAAAAAAAACATTCTTAAAAACTAATTTCAAAAAAAAAAACATTTTAAAAAGGGGCGAAGGCAGGACCCACCTCCCAACGGGGACGGCTGGGCACCCAAACCCTAGCCGTAGGCAGGAAACGCGCGGCGGCGCGACTGTGGTGCCCGCAGGTCCCACAGCGCCCTGCAGCCACCGTGGCTCCTGCGGCCACCACAGTGAGCCGCGGTCACTGGTGAACGGCGAGCAAGAGTAAGGGGGACGAGCGGGGGAGGGGAGGAGGAGGCGGGTGGAGCTCTGTTCCCCGCCCTTCGAACCCCAAACCCATAAAAAACTCAAATGAAATACGCACAGGTTCGATAAAAATACGTTTAACACACAGCGTTATTTTTTTTAAACAACAAATCAACATTTGCTCAAAAATTCTCGTTTTAGAATAAGTTCCAGCTAGAATGAACAATGCTTTGGGATCAAATTATTTTGATGGGTATTCATTTTCTCATACCCAGATGGGTTTCAACACCCAAAATAGATTGAGGAACATCAAAACCTCAATAAGTTTATTTTTATTTACAAAAAACCAGGCATGGCAAAAAGAACCATTTTTTTTTTTTTGTTTTTATACACAATGATTCATCTATTTTGCAAGAACACCAGTCATGCATAGTTTTTAAACCCACAAATCCAAAATTAAATCTAAAATCAATTTAATAAGATTGTATTTTGACAACAAGCAATTTCATTCACCCAACAGACCATTTCCATAACAACAAGGAAGAACAGTTAAGGTAAAACCTACCTTCATACGCATTCCTGGAATAGCTGAAGGAGAGCCCAATCCTACCAGATCCAGAAGCACTTCCTTCCTCCCAAAATCCCCAATTTCATCCCAAAATTTCTTTCCAACCAAAAATTTTGCAAAAATATCCATCCCCCAAAATTTCCCCAAATTTTAGGTTATAAGGAAGAGTTGACCAAAATTCCTTTGTTTGAATTAAATTTTTTATTTAAAAATAATTCTCAAAATTAATTCTTTCTATCTATAACAACAAATTAAACTTGCCTTTCAATTCCAAATTGATTTCCTTATTTAATACAATTTAACCTTTCTAATTTCAACGGCCAACAGAATACAATTAAATCTATTGCGCTTAAATAAAAAACTTTCTTTTCAACAACATATACAAAATGCATTTAGTATTCAAAATCAGTCATTTAATCGAACTTACTCCCAATTTAAAATGAGCAATCCAATATCAATGATAATCGCATAACGAAATCCCGATTAATTTAGTCCATTAATCTCTAATGCACAAATACATATTTAATCAAAATAATTACTAAGGACTAATTAATCAATTTAACCATACACACCAAGCACGCAAACCGAGAAGGTCAACCAAACAGACGACTCGCAAACCCAAACAAAAGGGGATACCGATGACGACTGGCGATGCTCACTTGAGCACGACTAATGTCAACTAGGGTCTTACAACCACCTAATCCAACTCTAAGGATAAAAGAGGTACACTCAAACCTACACATCCAGGTGAAGACGAACCTCGCACTCATGTGGTGTTGTACCTGAAATCTCCTGCAACCAAGAGTCATACATGCATACATATAGAAACTTAATGAAAGCGTTAGCCCAATATTAATACCACGAAATAGGAACACTAAACAACTTGCATACAACTAGTGTGAAAATCCACATCAACAGCTATGCGTTAAATCAAACATCTGACTATAACATTATATTAAGATAAACTAACCAAGATTAAACCCAGATTAGAAATTGATTAGGGCAGGGGTACTACATTCTCCCCCCCTAGGTTCCGACTTACTCCTGGAAGTCATAAGGCTAGATGGAGAACATGTCGTACGCATCAGCCCTGAAACTCATTCAACAAAGATCAAATTGCACATAGAAATATTTCCATAAATAAATGAAATGTTTATTGCAAAATCCTTTACAAACGCCATTATCCCTTGGCAAGATACATTTAAAACCATACATTCCTTAAAATATTCTAGGAATTATCCACAATCATAGCAGAGAAATAAGAATTTTCTTACTTTTATTACACCAAATTTAAGCATTACAATGAGGTAAACAACAATTACCATAATCATCTATCAAACATGACCAGAAAACATGCCATCAAGATCAATTTCCTTTACCAATCCATCTTTATCATAAAATTTTATTGAATAGAACTAGCTTAAATATCAATTTATACAACCAAATTAACTTTCAATAAATAAGAGCAACAAAAATAACTCAATTGATTACACTTGCCAGGCATAAGAGAACCCTTCCAATGACTATGTCCCATAGCATAGTGACAAGTTAACACAATTTACTCCATGATACAAATAATAACCATCCACATAACTTGAATGCATAACAGAAAAGGCCACATGTGAGCATGTCGAATGCTCGGTCAAAGATAACATGCACGATCAGCATCCCTATGCCGGATCTCAGAACAACAATAAGATCATAAATAACCAATATCTCACTCAAGGGCTCGATGGTGCTAGGCACACCATAGCGGTGCTACCTTCCATACAAGACCTTTGTGAATATCCCTTGTTGAGCAAGGTGGTTAGCCTCCAAGAGATAGTAACCACAAATAGGTAGGTAGTGGGTCCTAGCTGCAACACAGCCTCACATACCCCCATCCTCAAGGTTCCCTACATCAACTTCCTCGCACACACTCTACCAAATCCGTATCATACGTCCTTGGAGAGGAATTTCACATCTCGACACAAGACCAGCATCCGAAAACAATAAGGATAAACCAGTTTAGCCACCAAAGTATAGATGAATAAAGGTAATAAATCATCAATTCCAATAGTAAGGCAAGAAAATAATCCGGAATTGCAACACCAAATCAAAAGTGCAAAAGATCACAAGATCATGGCTAAACCTTCAAAGTCAAAGTAAAATAAATTGCTGATCCCCACAGAAATAAAAATAATATCACAACTGCACATAACATCACTATGTGACTAACATCTAGCCACCAACGAGGAAGGAAGGAACAACTGACTAGCTATTGCAATAGCTCATCATGTGGTGCGACATAGTCACACTACCCACATGGCATGGCGGTGTGCACCTCGACATCACCCCGCATCACGTCATCACGCGGCATGGCAATACCCCAAGTGGAGAAAACACACAATGGACGTATCCCGCATGGTAGTGTACCTCGCGGAAAAAGCACGCGCAAGTCACATCCCGCATAGCGACGTATCTAGAAGGATGCTCGTCGAAAGTCAGAGGTATACATGACTAGGGTCCACCCACATGCCCACCAACACATACTAACTGGCAGCACATGTGAATAAACCTACCTTTCATGAAGACAAGGCAAAGGATCCTCCAAATCACACCATCACTATACACAAGAATCACCATCCAAATGCTCAAATAAAGGAGAGGAATAGGCTATCACATATAAACCTATAAAATAGATTCATCAAAAGGGAAATTATTGAGTACACCTTTGATACAGTTTCATAGTACCACTATATCATTCCTCGAAGTAGAGAAGCTAAAGTCGCTTCGCACTGACATTACTCGTACGCCAATCCATACTATTCAAGGAACGGTTACTTCAAATACTACCCCTTAACATACTGAGTTACCCACAACCAGAGGTTTGGTACTCAGTAGGGAAACAAATAAGCAACATCACATAAACAGTATGGTTTCCCATACTCATAAGCAACATATCCTCCATGGTTGATTACTTCACCAATCCATGGGTACATATAATAAGCACTGGTTTCTTACAATACACACAAATACACCAGTACTGGTTTAGTCACATTTACGAGGAGTACTTTTCAGTACGCTAACATCTATTCAAGGAAGATTTCAATTATGCTTTCTATATAAATAACTGAATCAAGTTTACTCTAGATTCAAGTACTAAAATTATTAACAATTCACAATTATATAAGGAAATAACATCATTCCTATATCTTTCCTAAATTTCACTAAGCATCCGCAACTAAATTACTAACTATGCAAATTCTTTTCCCAAAGAGGACTTCCATCTTTCCATATGAAGCCAAAATGCAATAGTACAATTTCACATGTTTTATAAACATTCTATTTAAATCAACACATTCTTTAATACCATTTCTAAAAATCTTAGGATTAGGCAAGGAGAAGGGAAAGAGAGTTTGATAATCAAACTGTTTCCTACAAAGACACGAGATCAATCAAGATCACACTACATTATAAAATTTCTCACTGTAAGCCTATAATTTAATTACACCATTTTCATTTCGCTGCCGTTTTAGAAGGATGACAATTAGCCTAACAAAACACTTCCAATAATTATGGTTGCAACAGGGGGTTCTAGTTTCCAACAAAACAGAGATCAAGAGAGGCAATCTTTTCGATAATGCAAGACCTCTTAAGAACACTCACTTGTGAAAATACAATATAGACACATGTCATAATTTTGCAACCTATTAGAGAGGATCACATTACGATCAAAGATAAGCAAGGAGCTATTACTCAAATAAAACATATTAATGCATGCACATCAAACAAACTTTTCATCCGCACTTTCTAAACACATCAAGGTAATTACATATACCCAAAAGCGAGTTCAATGGAGCATTTGCTAAAATAAATCTTCAATCAAACTGGTTTAATGAAACACATAAGACAATCTTTTGGAAAACACATTAATACTCTCTCGAAGCTACCATAACATGCTCTTTTTTAATACTTCTTTTACAAACCAACCAGTTTCACATAATTCAACTATCCACATAGAAATGCACCTTACTAAGATAGAATTTAATCATGCTACTCCTACAACATACACCTAGAGAATTCTTTAAACGTACACATACAGTTTTCTCCCAATCGCCAAAATAAATTTTTAAACCCATAGTCCCTTAATAATCTAAAAACATAAGCATCATAAGTCTCACACAAGGGTTCAAGAAGTCACACCCTTTTCTCTTGCAAACAAGAAACTCAAATCAAAGATAATTACTCATATCCTAATCATTTTAATTTCCAGAAAGAGAGAGAGAAATGGTGATAATCATTTAATTTTCTACAAAATAAGCATTCAATAATTGCCATACTAGTCCTTCAAGTGAACAACACTAAGCTAGATCATAATCTTAAACAAACATAATTCACACTTTCAGATTCAAGACAAGCACGGACCAACCCAAATGGATTAGTCTAAAGAGTACAACACTCAATAAAGGAAGGTACATACGACTCTCTTTCAGAATAAGAGTAATCGTAGACCAAGACATCAATAAGCACACAATGCACATATAAACACTCAAACACCAACATCAAGAACGCGAAAACAAGGTGTGAACACACACGTTACACACAAGTTAAGGTCTGCTCAATCACTCACATGCAAAAGGAGGACAAGCATACACATAAGGTCGATACACTTCACACCAATAGAGGGCACACGCGATACCAGAGATCCCAATGTTTGCAACATGGGCTATGATACCAAATGTAATGCCCTGCCAGGAAACCCCGAAGGGATTAAGCCATAACACAAAAATAGAGAGCAATAATTTTTTTTTAAAAAAAGTTACACTACATTAAGATACAACAAGATATCAAAGATTTAGATTACATAGAGGAAGACATCAATTAACACCTAAAGAGTTTCCCAATGAGATTACTTAAATTTCACAATTCACTTAACTCACACAATTAATCCAATAAGCGGATTATCTTAATAACGAGATAATTCTTAATCAAGATAATTTCTTTCAAAAGATGGAAATATAAATCACAAGCAATGACTCAACCATTGAGATCTATCCTTAATCTTCATTCAATCTTTTCATAAAAATACAAGCCACACATCTAATATTCTAACACACTAGAATTCCATCATAAACATAAGAGATCTTTTCCAGCATACTTAATTTCCTTAACAACAACTGAATATATTCCATTACTCTAAGTTACATTATTTCATATTCCAATTTATTGCATTATAAAAGATGATTACATACATGCATCTACGATAAATCTCATCTAAACCACTTAAGCATTCGATCAACATGGCATTCTAGAAAGAACTGAATAGAAGCATTTAAAGTTAATTCCATTTATCCACTTATCCGTTCTAACATAAGCTAATCATAAATAATAAAGCTGAATAAGGGAAACATAAGAGAATACATCACGTAACACCATAATGATCTCGGAGTTCACCCCTAAAGGGCTACATCTCCGGGTCTGCTCAACTGCAAGACCCCTCTGATAAATAATAAAGTTAAGAATACACGAGGTTACACCAATTACAATCCTACCATCAAGGCGAAACATAAACAATATACAACGACCGCATCGGTCCATACTACATAAATGATCCCTGAAAAGTAAAGGATCCAGCTGAACATAATCGAAGCTAAAACAAAGGTCCAGGAGAGCATCCATAAAACTGAGCCATCACCACCCAAGGTCTAACATGAAACCGATACTCACAAGGGTATAGACAAAAGGACGACCCACAAAGGTACTCCTAACAAGACAAAACGACCAAACGCTAGCCAACGTAGGGACAAGTGTCATCACACAACCTGGTATGGTTACCATGGCAGGTCTTCATAGGTCCCGGCCCCATACACTGGGTTACCCTGGCAACCTAATCCGAGCCTCCGGCCCATCCAAGTCTCATGTGGACCCACACATCCTCTTGTGAAGACAAGGAAGATGGTTTGCCCTTTCAGGCCTTCTCACAGCATGTCGAGTCTGTGTTAGCACTCGTCCCATGTGTGAGGCACATTTATCTTACTTAGAGATTACATTCTAATCTACTGTTAGGTTATCACTTATTAGACTCACTTTCGACGGGTTACCCAACAGCCACTTTGGGCGCGGACCCCAATCGAAAGCCACTTTCCCATACGACAATAGACTATACTCAGACGAACTCAAAACCCAAGGAATACACATGGTCAGATGAACGGAGTTCAAGAAGGGAGAAACAAACATCTTGTCAAACACGACTCAAAAGTGGTACACTTACTGACGGTACTCTAACTAGAGACCTGACAAACTAAGGTCAACCATGAATCATCATTCGACACCCATACAAGGGATATGACCAACTACGACAACACCACAATACAACAGTCAACTCGGAATCGAGGACTGAAATAGGTACCCCAAGTCATTCCATATGACAGGGTCCTATCAAAACAAGCACGACTTGCCATTACATAAGCAAAAGCGAATACAAAAATTAAACTCGCATAGGAATATTCAACAGATACAATCTTTCCAAATTGATCTAATCATTAAAAGTCGATCAAGTTTTCTACAAGATCTAAATCAGATTACAGTTATCTACCTCATCTAGGAATAGGTTGTTCTTGGTTTTCTAACTCTCTAAGGGTCAAAGCATCGAACAGACATATAAAGCCATAATGAGTTTTTAAACCAAATTCATATTAATAAAACTCAGACAACCATTAATCAATTAAATAAGATATTTAATCTCCAATTAAAACATCATTGATACCCTCTTGAAATAAAGTCACTCAATCTCACTCCTTCAAAATCATAAAGTTCTAAAAAAAAAAGGGAATACACCCTTAGAAGGGAGCTAAAACAAATAAGTAACCATTTTCCAAATTAACATAATATTTTACTTCCACAAAAACCTATTAATATAGGACTTAATTTCCCAAAATAAACAACTGATAAACATTTGGTTTTATCCTACCTTTCAATTAGCAAAAGCCTATATGAATCCTTGCAAATACACCAAATTGCAATTTTAACCAATTAACATATAAATTAATTACCCTTAAATTAATTATATACATTAATTAATAATTTAATGCATAACGTTTAACATTAAAACCTTATCATTAAATAAAATTAAATTGTCTAATTAACTAATATTAAACTATTATATATTTTTTTTGACTAAAAAAAGAATACATAAAAAAAAACATTCTTAAAAACTAATTTTAAAAAAAAAAAACATTTTAAAAAGGGGCGAAGGCGGGGCCCACCTCCCAACGGGGACGGCTGGGCGCCCAAACCCTAGCCGCAGGCGGGAAACGCGCGGTGGCGCCACTGTGGTGCCCGCAGGTCCCGCGGCGCCCTGTGGCCACCGCGGCCCCTGCGGCCACCATAGTGAGCCGTGGTCACTGGTGAACGGCGAGCAAGAGTAAGGGGGACAAGCGGGGGAGGGGAGGAGGAGGCGGGTGGAGCTCTGCTCCCCGCCCTCCGAACCCCAAACCCATAAAAAACTCAAATGAAATACGCACAGGTTCGATAAAAATACGTTTAACACACAGCGTTATTTTTTTTAAACAACAAATCAACATTTGCTCAAAAATTCTCATTTTAGAATAAGTTCCAGCTAGAATGAACAATGCTTTGGCATCAAATTATTTTGATGGGTATTCATTTTCTCATACCCAAATGGGTTTCAACACCCAAAATAGATTGAGGAACATCAAAACCTCAATAAGTTTATTTTTATTTACAAAAAACCAGGCATGGCAAAAAGAACCATTTTTTTTTTTTTTTTTTTAAACACAATGATTCATCTATTTTGCAAGAACACCAGTCATGCATAGTTTTTAAACCCACAAATCCAAAATTAAATCTAAAATCAATTTAAGAAGATTGGATTTTGACAACAAGCAATTTCATTCACCCAACAGACCATTTCCATAACAACAAGGAAGAACAGTTAAGGTAAAACCTACCTTCATACGCATTCTTGGAATAGCTGAAGGAGAGCCCAATCCTGCCAGATCCAGAAGCACTTCCTTCCTCCCAAAACCCCCAATTTCATCCCAAAATTTCTTTCCAACCAAAAATTTTCCAAAAATATCCATCCCCCAAAATTTTCCCAAATTTTAGGTTATAAGGAAGAGTTGACCAAAATTCCTTTTTTTGAATTAAAATTTTTATTTAAAAATAATTCTCAAAATTAATTCTTTCTATCTATAACAACAAATTAAACTTGCCTTTCAATTCCAAATTGATTTCCTCATTTAATACAATTTAACCTTTCTAATTTCAACGGCCAACAGAATACAATTAAATCTATTGCGCTTAAATACAAAACTTTCTTTTCAACAGCATATACAGAATGCATTTAGTATTCAAAATCAGTCATTTAATCGAACTTACTCCCAATTTAAAATGAGCAATCCAATATCAACGATAATCGCATAACGAAATCCCGATTAATTTAGTCCATTAATCTCTAATGCACAAATACATATTTAATCAAAATAATTACTAAGGACTAATTAATCAATTTAACCATACACACCAAGCACGCAAACCGAGAAGGTCAACCAAACAGACGACTCGCAAACCCAAACAAAAGGGGATACCGACGATGACTAGCGATGCTCACTTGAGCACGACTAAGGTCAACTAGGGTCTTACGACTACCTAATCCAACTCTAAGGATAAAAGAGGTACACTCAAACCTGCACATCCAAGTGAAGACGAACCTCACACTCATGCGGCGTTGTACCTGAAATCTCCTGCAACCAAGAGTCATACATGCATACATATAGAAACTTAATGAAAGCGTTAGCCCAATATTAATACCATGAAATAGGAACACTAAACAACTTGCATACAACTTGTGTGAAAATCCACATCAACAGCTATGCGTTAAATCAAACATCTGACTATAACATTATATTAAGATAAACTAACCAAGATTAAACCCAGATTAGAAATTGATTAGGGCAGGGGTACTACAGAATCTCAATGGAACGGGTAATGAGATCATCACTCATCAAGATTTCGATGGTGCCAAGAATATATTTACCTGGGTCAATCATAATGAGAGCCCGAGCATCAAGGTTTGGATTAAAAGAGGGCGAATGATCAACCCTAATAATCCTTCCAATCAGCTGAAGGAGTTGTGGAATGAATCTCCAGAATAGTGGGGGAAGATTCTTGATAATGATCCATCTAGGGATTGAAAGGGAAATGATCTCATCACTAACCACCTCGGGAGACCACTTGATAGCCCTAAAAGAACATTTGCCAACCATCCAAAATTGTTTGCTAACTACTTGAGCTTGCGAGCTAACATATTTGAAAAAAATAATATATAAACCCTTTTGAATCATTCTCTAGAAAGAAAAATTTAGACCTAGTTTTGAATCCAAATGTTCTTCAACCATTCATCCATAAATTAGTGGGCCAGTATATTAGAAACATTTGTGGCTGCTAAAAAATTAGCAACATCCTTCAATCTATTTTTTATGCATCAATAGCATCCAACATAGAAGAGTTTGGAGTTATAGAGAGGGAAGAGCGAGAAGAGGGAGGGAGTGTACCTTCTTTTCCATCGATCCCATCGTACCCTGTAGGAGAGTCTGCCACCCTAATGTCAAATCTGTCTAAATCAGAAATAGGGTTAGAGTCCAAATCAAGCAACGCTGATTTGAATGACTTAGGAGGAGTTGAGCCCTTGACATGAGGGCCACCACTGGAATCTCTTGACATAAATGCTCGAGTGTGTAATAGGGCATAAAGAACAACAAAGAGCCCATGGAAATGACCAAATGGTGGCTTGACATAAACAAGATAATAAATGAAGAAGAGATGATAGGAAGAGGCAAAGAAAATTACCTACATGGAGGAGGCCACCTGCACTCCTCCAATTCAGAGGCCAAGAACCCCTACACGAACACTGAAACCCTACAGACTTGCCGAAGTTCTTCTCATAGGTATTCCCCCTATGGATGTAGTTCTAGTATTTTGGTTAAGTGGTCATGTGATATTTATTTAATTGTTGTGTGGGTTGATTTTATTGTGATAATTAATTAATGATGTTATGATTTCTAATGTGTAATTAATAAATAACATTTATTGTGAGTTTAATGTTAATAAATAATTATTTTTATTAGGATTTATTTGTTGGAGCCTTCTTGGGAATTTAATTGTTATTTATTTATTTATTTATTTGTTTGTTTACTTATATATTTATCTATTTAAAGCTTTTATATTTAATTGGGATTTTAATTGACTATTTTATTAATGCTATTTATTTAATTGTTAATTAATTATTTATTCTTTTTTTTTATCGGTAATTGGTCGAAGCCTGAATAGCTTTTGACTGGAGCTATGAACCAGTGGGGACACCGTATGGGGCCCCATCCCGATTACATATCTTTGAATTATTATTATTATTATGTTTGATTAGATTAATAGATTGACCCCAAGACCTTCCCCATCCCATGGAAGGCCAAGAATCACGACTTATAATTCCACTGCAGATGTCCCTATTGGGAATTGAACTTGGGTCTCCATAGTGAGAACCCAGTGTTTTAACTAGTTAAGCTCAACCCCTTGGACTTTAATTATTTATTCTTTTATTTTATTCTTCTTTATTGATTTATTGGGTGTTTTATATAGTAATTAATATTTTTATTTATTTTCTCTTCTTTTCGAAGGTGGAACTAGAGTGAACCTTAAGCTTTGCATTGAATCTTTATTTAGTTTTCTACATGTAATATTTCTATTATTATTTTTATTTTTTTTGGAATTTTGCATTATACATTATTTAGGGCTTTTTGAGAATTTTTCGAAGAGAGTTTTCCATTATTATTTCATTGGATGAATTTTGGAGAAGTTTTGCAGTGTATTGCTATGGATAGTTTTTGGTGAATTTGGAAAAATAATTGCTTTTGGGTTTTCAAAGAGATTTTTTTGTACGGTTGTTCATTGTGATTTGCGTATTGGAATATTTCTTGGTTCTTGTAGATTTTTCTTGGTGTACCTGGATTGTGGTTGCGTCTTCAATTTCTTATCTTAGTTTTTAGACCGTTCTTCTATATTCCAAGTTGCAGATTTTCTAATACCTTTGAATTTGATATTAATTTTATATTTGAGAAAGGAAAAGATTGTACTCTCTATGTTTGGATTTTTTTTTTTTGGAACTTGGGGAGAATTTGAAAATTTTCTATAATCAGGAACCATGTTTATTATGTATGGGTATTTCTAAAATAATGGTTGAGATTTATTTGTGTATAGACTTTTGGTCTATCAGAATTGTCCCCATGAAAATTTATTTTCTGATATTCTGTATTCAATCTATGAGAATAGTGGTTGATTTTGTGGAGAAATTATCTTTGTGTATTTTTTATTAAAATCATGTCCTTTAGTATGAAGTTTGGATTTCTTTATGGTTATAATGGTCGGGAATTTCTTTTTGCGGTTGTGATCTTTGTTTTGTAAAATTCTTGTCATGAAATCATTTCTCTTTCTTTGAATTCTCTTGTTTTGACTTTTAGAGATTAAATGCTTTCCTCCAGATTGATTTTGCGTTTTGTATTTTGTCTAAGATTCTTCCTTGGTCTGAATAATCTCTATTTTTTCTTTCGAAATTTGTAAATTAACTGATTTTTCTTATGTGCTAAAAGGCTCCATGGATGCGCTAAAAGAATCCATGTATGGGTTAAAAGATGCATCGTATACACTAAACTAAATTTTTTTTATGTTTTTGATCTTTTTGGAATTTTGGGTTTGTTTTCATCAGTCTAAGTTAGACCGAAAACTTGTTTTGGACTTGATATTTTTGTGATAGTTTTGTAGAATTGATTTATTTCTCTTCTAAATGAAGTTGCAAAGATACTTGATATTGTTTATGATGTGCTCTCTTGAAAATTATATTGAGCTTGAAAAATCAAATTATTATAATGCTTCAGTTTTATAATATGGGAGTAAATGGATTATGCACTATAGATGGTTATTGATTTGTGTTATATCCCTAGATCATAGGATCATAGTAGGGGAAGTGGCTTCCAATGAGTGTTGGGGTCACTGCTAAGAGGGATCCTTGTAAAGATGTTTGGAGGACTGCCAGGAGACCTCATGGGACTTATTTGTAAATAAGTGATAACCTTAACTAATTTATTTAGGGGTTTGGTAGTTTTCGCATTAATAAGATAATAATATGTGTTGTAGTACCCCACTCATGATCTAGAGTACTATTATAGTCTTAGGACGAGATTGGGAAAGCCTTGATGACATGATTGTACTCCCTTGTCTTCATGAGAGATTGAGTTGGTTCCGCATGAGTGTCACCTACATAGAGGTTCCACATAAGGATGCTTGGAGGTATAGACTACCAAGAGGTTCACATTAAGGATTCTTAGATTTCTAGTTGTCAGCATGCGATGACACTTCTCCCTACAGATGTATCCTTGGTCTCAGCCTTGTTTCATGGAAGTCATCGACATTTGCCTTTATCTAGATTTGAGCCTATGTCTTGTATTATTTTATTTTCTTTGGAAGTTTGGTGTCAATTTAAGCTTAGTGTGTGTGGGGGGTTGGTACTTTTGGTTCCACATGGTCGAGTGGTTTATGCCTTTGTTCCATTGGGATATTCTCTCTACGTTGGATGGTTGTGAGTGTGATGGATGTTTCTATTTCTTTAGATCTCGTTCTATATGATTATTCATTTGTAGAAGGAGATGCATATTTATGATAGGATACTTGTAAATGATGTAATATATAATCTTGTGGTGACTTATGTAATGTTGTTAGTGAAACATGGATGTAGATTGTATATGGACATTGATCATTTATGGATATTGTGTACTATTCAATAGTGATGTTATGATACCCTAGGGAACATGAAAATGTAAGATGTGGATTATAAAATTGGAAGATTATTACATGTATATATGTTTATTCCATTTGTGCAATTAGTTTCATATGTTCATGTTCATGTTGTATTTGTAACTTGAAATAATTAATGTAAAGATGTGGCTCGATTTGAGTATTTCTTATCTTTTAAAAAAAATATCCCTATTTTCCTAGATTAAGTGTTAGTTTCTCTAGGGTTTCGTGGTGGATATTACACTAGTGTATGATTTTTAAAATAAAACATGTGTTGGCAGGTAGAGTCGACAATCAAATACAATAAATCTTCCATAAACTAAGATATTACCAAATATAATAAATCTTCCATGGTTCAATAAGAAGATGATGAAATCTTCCATTAACCAAGGTTATCACCAAATATAATAAATATTCATACAACTGAAATAGGCAATACAATCTTGAAAATATTATTAGCTTTATTATGCATGTTAGCTAATGCCATTTTTAAGAGTATATAACAACATGAAAGGTCAATCTGAAAAATAATTTATAGCACTATATTCTAATATGCCCCATTGATGCCCATGGAAGACTAATTTTATTTAAAACCACATCTTTCAAATTATATGAAGGTTATACATGCATCCCACTATAAATCATTTTTGTTAATTGTTGACTGTTACCGAGATTTGGGTTTATTGTAAATCTTTTTTGGTAGTACATGTTTACCATGTAGTGTCTTGGAGCACAATTATGAAGTGCAACATAAGAATAATAATATTTTATGAGTCAATGGGCCCTTGGTCTATAGGTGAAGTTGAATATCTCCAAATGAGCCCACCAGGGATCAAGTCTTGTTGAGTGCAATGCTCTGACATCAATAGGGATGAGGTCAGGATCATACCCTAGGTGAATTTGGTGGAATGGATACCCCTCAGTCCTTGGCTCTTACCCAAAGAGGTTCTAGCCTATTGTCTTGTGCTCCCATATCAGGTGGAATTTTTTTTTTGTGAAGGCACTCGTTGGGCTAGTGGCTTTGTGCCCTTGCTGGGTTGCCATGCTTGCAGGTCTGGACCTCCATTAAAAAAAACTAATAATAAACTATGGACAATAATTTTTTGATTGAAAACTTCTAAGAAAGGCTGAGTGATTGAAGAATAATAATAAAATCTAGACAATAATTCCTTCCTGATGCATACATACTTTGAGCTATGTGGATATTGTCTCTTGTATAACTTTAGGTATTATAATATTTCTCGTGTTTAGATAATTTTATTAGATTTGTTTATATTTAATATTTTAATATTTGGACATGAATTTAGTGACTTAGTTTCATTGGTTCTTCTTTCTTTATAATGATTTTGTAGACCTTATTGAGGTTTACTTTGGGAGAGAAGGATGATGACCATTATTAAATCTCATATATCTTAACACTGCATAATTTTATTTAATTGATATTTATTATTTTTATCATAAAATTATAAATTTATGATTTTAAATATAATGATTTTTTTTTTTCATATCTAGTATAGTTAATGGTTAGAAACAAAATGAATATCAAGATTTCTTATTTATTATTATTTTGCTTTAAACTATTACAATGTTAAAATAAATATCCTTATAGTAATTTCTAGATTATATTTATGTTCATTTTATGTGTATTTTAATATAATTATAAATAAAAAATTAGTGTAATATTGTATTAATTAGTTAGGCTAATTCTATAATTATTTTCCATCTCCAATTACTCATATTGCTACATCTTATTGTGTCGTATGAATTTTTTTGTTTGTTCTCATGCACTTGAAATTTATGGAGCCTCCATGTCTACACATTTATTCCCCACACATATATTATCATTTACTTATCTTTTGTTTAATTTCAAGGGCATGAATTTGATTTCTATCTATCAATCTAACCCTTGAATTAAAAAATTTAAATTCAAAGTTGGTTGATTTGTGCCTATTTCATTCCTACCTTAAGATGGCTTGACAAGTGTTTTGTATGATTATTGCTATACTAATGTTTGAAGATATTCGTTTGGACATTAATTCATATCCATAAACCATTGAATAAACATTCACATGTAAAGAGAGTTTATTAGATAAATACATTAATTGATGTGCTAAAAGGGGCAACACTTACTTTCTAATCACCATCTAGAATATTTACATTGCATTTTTTGATCTTTAACATCTCCATAAAGCTAGTCTCTCTTTGGAGTCCACCTAGGAGAAGTTGTCCCTAGTGATTTGACAACATACTTAAGGTATTTTGAATGTTGCTAGTCATTGAAAACAAATAATTGAAGAAATAATATACTAGGTACTAATTGCTCAATCACCAAGATTAGATTCATGAGACACATGATAGATCCATACTTTGAAAATGGAACTCAATCCATTGATTTGCCTATGAGATAGTGATAGTTTAGCACAACATCCCAAACAATGAGCACACCTTATTATTGTCTACTTGTGTGAACACGATTTAGATATTTTCACATCATTAGGTTGTATTCTTCCTCAAAATTCCACAAAATAAATACCCCAAACCCTTTCATTTTCTTTCCTTTCTTAGAATTTAATTTTAAATTATCCATTTCCATATAATTCAAATTATTCATCTAGGTTAGTTTATGCTTATATTCATGCATTTCATTTGGTTAGCCTAGATTACTTCTAGCATAGAAAAGATTATTTTCCAGTGTATTTTAGTGAATCTATCTCATCTTATGCCACCCTAGGGCTTTACTATAGGTTTTGTACCTGCACTATTTTTTGGTTTGATATCTATACGTTATACTTCATTATCACTTTAAATCTTGTGAGGATTTGAGTTATTTTCATTTCTACTTCATTAAAAGGCACATTTTATTTTAGGGTTAATTTTTATTGTTGGATATCTCTTTTCATGACCATACCCACCCTTACATACTCCATTAGGGTTTCATTTTTAGATCTAAATTACCTAACTCACCAAAGTGTATAAAGATGAGCAACCTATAATGACAACAAATGAGGAAGATGAGACTTGTATAAATATAATTTATGTTTGAGAGTGGATAAGAGGTCTTTCAATCAAGTAATTTTGACACATCATAATATTATTACATAAAGGGAGGAAAGAGAAGTCTTCCCCACTCAAAATTACTTTCCCTCAAACAAACTCAAATTAGGATGCTCCAAAATTCATGATGCTCCTCACATGGCATCGTCATCAAGGTCTTTCCATTAGAATAGACACCCAGTAATCTCTTAGCTCCTCATCTTCCCTTTTTTCACATCCATAACTAAGTCCAAAATAAAAGTTAGTTTTCCTTCTTCATCCAATAGAGTGATACACCAAACATTGAAGACATTGTAAACTCTTCTTTTCTCAAGTAGTTCCAAATTGTATGCTAGTTGACCAATTTATCTCAATGTTTTTTAGGATTTGTAGAAATGAGCTCTAAGATTTCCTACTCTACTTATAATAGTGGATGATTGTCTATAGGGATATAGGTACACAAACTCCTTGTTTGGACCACCTTAAATACCCTATGCTAAATTGATATTTCTAATTTTTATAATTTGAAACTGAATTAGGTAAATTTATAATCCTATATTTTATTGATGGCTTGGGCTACTTATGATCCTTATCTTCCATCAAAGTGTGCTCATATAAATATTAAGATGGGAATGTAATATAATGAGAATAAAATTTATATTTATGCTTCTATTGAAAATAATATATGAATAATTCTTATTATGATAAATTTATAATTATATAACTAAAATTACACTCATGACAAAGAAATTTAATAAATTAGCTTGTTAGTTTGGCCAACATTAAAATCCTACACAAAGTTATCTAATATGATTTAAAATATCTTCATCGATTATACATAATGATATGAAATTTTATAAGGTATTAGAGCTAAAATTTCTTCATCTACTTTGTCAATAGGATATCTCCTCTTCGTTTTCTACTTGATTATGTAAAAATATTGATTGAAGTCTAATGTTTAATATTAGGTCAAATATATAGTAAAAATCAATGTGATTCAATAAAAAGAGAGAAATGAGATATTTGATAAGTATAAAACAAATTATACCATGATAAACTCTACCTTCATTTATATACACCCATTATATATTAAGATTCTTCAATGGCTTATACATATCTCAAATTATATTTGCCATGTTTTACTCTCACTTATCATCTTATTTATTTCATATACATTTAATTCATATATTTCATACTCTTATCTCCCATGTTTTACTTCTCTATATAGCCTCTAAACGCATTTTCACAATTCCACATGTTCCATAATATATTTTAATAATAATACTTAATTATCTTATTCTCGAGAATTCAACTTTTTATTTAATTGTCTTTTATATTTCTATATCTTATTTAAGTATACTAGACATTGTATTTAGGGCTATATGACTTGTACATATGAGTCTATAAATGCTCTAAATTATATTTTTGGTACTTGAAAACCTTATATATCTAGCCAACACTACCATTGGCCCATATTTTACATTACTCCTACTAACGTTATCAAGCCCCATAGTAGTTCTCCCACATTAACTAGTACATACCATATATTGTTTATCCTTTTTTCAACTTTCCACCTTCTAAATTACCTTCATACCTATCTTATCCACCACTATTTGACTAATCACAACTACTCTTGGTGATTGTATTCCTACATCTACCATCCTCTCTCACAAAATGTCTATTCATTATTATATCCCTATATCAACTCCCATGGAGACATTTCATTGTCCTTCCTATTCTATGTCCCTTTCTTAAATTATCATCTCTTTCATTCCACATATTTCTCAAACCTATCCAACCTCTACCTATTCCCATGCACATGCTTTTTTATTCTTACTCTTCAATTTCACTTTCCTAGCCTATTACCCCTTTCATCCCTCATACTTATCACACCTATTCATATACACACAATAGTGGATTTAAGCCTTCTCTTATCAAACATCCATCCTTCAACCTATATGTGCCAATTCATTATGAAAATAATGGAAGTAAGAAACAATAGTAAAGGTTATGAAGAATTCAATGATGAAACCTTTTTTCTTAATTTATAATGCCAAGAGTGATATTAATTCACATTTAATATCATTTATATGGGAAAAAAATTATATGTTAATTATTTCTATGAAATTTTAAGGGTTATATGTTATAGAATGGTGTTTTTACTACCCTTTTTAGGAATCAAAGGACGAATGCCATTTTTCTTGATTTCCTTCCCTTTTGTGTATTTGAACTCTTTTAAAATCGCCACTTATAACCAATATGAGATAGTTTAAGTAAGTTTCCAATGAGTCAAATTTCTTCAAGTATTTCCTTATTTCCTTGTGCCATTACCAATATTGTAATAGTTCAAAGAAATCCAAAAGATTCAATGTCTCATGTATTCTATAATAAAATCCTAAGTCTATGCAAGTTGTTATATTTTTATAGTTGTAGGTTTATCCATCCCAATAAACAATTCATCCATCCTCACCTTTTCCCTTCATCCTTATCAAATCATTGGACTTCCCCTTTTTGGAATGCCTTATCTGTCATACACAACCTCTAATTTATTTGGTGTTAAGCAATTTTCTATCCTTTTGAATCCTATGGACCTCCTCTATTTTTTAACTCGAGTCAATTTTTCCTTAATTTGTTTAAAAAAGTTGTAGTTGTAGGATTTCATCTGATTTAGTTCTTGTATCCTGTCATCTCATTCCCCCAATTTTGAAAGTTTTGAAATATTTTTTGTCCAAATTTCAAACATCCCTTCACACCATGCCTTCTTCACCAACTCCAACCTCCTAAATTAGAGACCTTTAATTGAGTACTCTTTTAGTGTTGGAATTTTGATTTTCCCTCTCACCAAGTACTTTTCATAATGTATGTGTGACCCCCAACCTTTGACATTCCAACATTCTCTCACCTTCTTCGGTAATTTTTTTATTTAGAATTTCACCATTCCACATTCCTTCAATGGTACAAGTTATCTTTGACCCTTGATGATTAAAACTCTCATAATTTTTACCATCCAAACTTGATTAGCCCTCAGTACATACCAAAGTCAAAATTGTGACTAAATTTGTTATATTGACCACTAGAAAATTGTTTCTCCAGCTAGAAACAATTATTCTTTAAAATGGTTTGGATTTCCATGTAGGTTACAACCAATAAAGATAAAATTAAGCCAAAATTCCTCAAATGCTTTGTTCAATCTCTAAAGTAGCTCAATAATATTACATTATTTTTCAAGAATCATTATTTTATCAAAAGAATATAAATTTGATGAGAATAACAGATATAAGTAGCATGTATATTGTATTTAATATGAGATTTAAGATTTTTAATCTTGATGGTCTTCAATATATCTCTCACCACAATATTTGCTGGAAACCGTAAACCCTAGCGAATTCACTCTACTTTTACTCACCAAATTCAAATTAAAAAAATTGAAGCAACAGATGGTGGTGCCATTGACACAATGACCATCACCATTATTGTTACTACCTCTTACCTCTTGCGCTTCATTTTGTGTACTGTACAAGAGGTTGGCCCTTTCATTCTTGTCATAAAGATTTTTTTGCAAGTTCCTTTTCTTTCCTTGCATTCTCTTGTTCACTTTGTTTAATGGTATCGGCTTTGGAAAAATATGGATCCTCAACCTCATTAACTTCTCCATTTTGCGGTTGCCAGTTATAAAGACAAGTCACTGGACATACCAATCGCCCAAGTTATGATTCACTATCTTTCTATCATCAAAATCTTTAGGTCTTGATTTAGTTACAATTTGATCTTGTGTAATGAGAATCCCAAACAAAAGTCAACAATTGAACATGTTGCTCCTCCCCTTGGCTGTTTCTGATGTTAAGCCTCAATTCATCGGGCCATATACCCCAAAAACGTCCACATAATAAGATTAAATGCATCAATAATGAGTAAAAATTAAAATTAGGGCAATTATTAGGGCACAATTGCTGAAAATAGATGCTCGCCAACAACTGTACAAGATGTTGGTCCTTTCATTCTTGTCATCAAGATTGTTTTACAAGTTCCTTTGCATTCCTTGTATTCTCTTATTCACTTTGTTTAATGGTATCCTCTTTGGAAAAGTATGGATCCTCAACCTCCTTAACCTCTCCATGTTGTGGATGTTCGTTATAAAGACAAGTTGCTTCATACCTTCTAGAGGGGTGAACAATTCTCTACGACTGTAAACCCTTCAAGCCCTCAAAATAGCCCTTTGTATGTAAGCAGTTTTTCTAGGTCCAAGGCCAACTACAAATTGTA